>NC_092236.1:48109934-48172434 GCF_036320965.1 Panulirus ornatus | reverse complement strand
ATGAGCCTCTGTCTTCATCACCTCACTGGACGTCTCCTCCAGGACCGTAATGAGGTCAGAGGTCAAACACCACAAACACGTACGTACAACACTGGTCGAGCCGCTCTTCTTGTAAACACGAATCAAACGAGACTAAACGACCCTTCCAACAACAACCCTCTCTCTCTCTCTCTCTCTCTCTCTCTCTCTCTCTCTCTCTCTCTCTCTCGTCACCGATTACTTTCCTTAAATAGCTTACGTCTCGAATGGGATTCATTTGCACGAACAGGTGTTACCGGATTCCGCCCCGCCCCGCGCCGCCTGCCTGACAGGGTGACGAGTTAAAAAGCTACCCCAGGACTCTCACAAAGAAAATGGTCCTGGGTAACACCCCACGACTCTCACAAAGAAAATGGTCCTGGGTAACACCCCACGACTCATAGAAAATGGTCCTGGGAATACCCCAGGACTCTCACAAAGAAAATGGTCCTGGGTAATACTCCAGGACTCTCTCACAGAAAATGGGCCTGGGTAACACCCCAGGACTCTCTCATAGAAAATGGTCCTGGGTAATACTCCAGGATTCTCTCAGAAAATGGTCCTGGGTAACACCCCAGGACTCTCTCACAGAAAATGGTCCTGGGTAACACCCCAGGACTCTCTCACAGAAAATGGGCCTGGGTAACACCCCAGGACTCTCTCATAGAAAATGGTCCTGGGTAATACTCCAGGATTCTCTCACAGAAAATGGGCCTGGGTAACACCCCAGGACTCTCTCACAGAAAATGGTCCTGGGTAACACCCCAGGAATCTCATAGAAAATGGTCCTGGGTAATACTCCAGGATTCTCTCACAGAAAATGGTCCTGGGTAACACCCCAGGACTCTCTCATAGAAAATGGTCCTGGGTAACACCCCACGACTCATAGAAAATGGTCCTGGGAATACCCAAGGACTCTCACAAAGAAAATGGTCCTGGGTAACACCCCAGGACTCATAGAAAATGGTCCTGGGTAATACTCCAGGACTCTCTCACAGAAAATGGTCCTGGGTAATACCTCAGGACTCTCACAGAAAATGGTCCTGGGTAACACCCCAAGACTCTCTCACAGAAAATGGTCCTGGGTAACACCCCAGGACTCTCTCACAGAAAATGGTCCTGGGTAACACCCCAGGACTCTCATAGAAAATGGTCCTGGGTAACACCCCAGGACTCTCTCATAGAAAATGGTCCTGGGTAACACCCCAGGACTCTCATAGAAAATGGTCCTGGGTAACACCCCAGGACTCTCTCACAGAAAATGGTCCTGGGTAACACTCCAGGACTCTCATAGAAAATGGTCATGGGTTAATTACTAATAAAACACACAGGAGTTCAAACAGCAACAGACCGTTGGGTTACAGTTTCCGTTACCCTAATTACTGCTTGTTACGATCAAATCCTAACGGCCAGTTCATCCCCAACAGGAAGTGGAAGATTTCAAAACAGACGAGAGACTGGTTATCAAACAGACAGACTGATTATCAAACAGATAAACCGGTTATTAAACAGACAAACCGTTATAAAACAGACGACAGACCGGTTATTAAACAGACGACAGACCGGTTATTAAACAGACGACAAATTGGTTATTTAACAGACGACAGACTGGTCATTAAACAGACGACAAATTGGTTATTAAACAGACGACAGACTGGTTATCAAACAAACTGATGATCAAACAGACAGACTGATGATCAAACAGACTGATGATCAAACAGACAGACTGATGATCAAACAGACAGACTGATTATCAAACAGACAGACTGATGATCAAACAGACAAACTGATCATCAAACAGACAGACTGATGATCAGACCACAGACTGGATATCAAACAGACAGACTGATTATCAAACAGACAGACTGATTACCAAACAGACAGACTGATTATCAAACAGACAGACTGATGATCAAACAGACAGACTGATGATCAAACAGACAAACTGATGATCAAACAGACAAACTGATGATCAGACCACAGACTGGATATCAAACAGACAGACTGATGATCAAACAGACAAACTGATGATCAAACAGACAAACTGATGATCAAACAGACAAACTGATGATCAAACAGACAGACTGATGATCAAACAGACAAACTGATGATCAAACAGACAGACTGATTATCAAACAGACAGACTGATGATCAAACAGACAGACTGATGATCAAACAGACAGACTGATGATCAAACAGACAAACTGATTATCAAACAGACAGACTGATTACCAAACAGACAGACTGATTATCAAACAGACAGACTGATGATCAAACAGACAAACTGATGATCAAACAGACAGACTGATGATCAAACAGACAAACTGATGATCAAACAGACAGACTGATTATCAAACAGACCACAAACTGATTATCAAACAGACCACAAACTGATGATCAAACAGACAGACTGATTATCAAACAGACAGACTGATTATCAAACAGACAGACTGATTATTAAACAGACAGACTGATTATCAAACAGACAGACTGATGATCAAACAGACAGACTGATGATCAAACAGACAGACTGATGATCAAACAGACAGACTGATTATCAAACAGACAGACTGATTATTAAACAGACAGACTGATTATCAAACAGACAGACTGATTATTAAACAGACAGACTGATTATCAAACAGACAGACTGATTATCAAACAGACAGACTGATGATCAAACAGACAGACTGATGATCAAACAGACAGACTGATGATCAAACAGACAAACTGATTATCAAACAGACAGACTGATTACCAAACAGACAGACTGATTATCAAACAGACAGACTGATGATCAAACAGACAAACTGATGATCAAACAGACAGACTGATGATCAAACAGACAGACTGATGATCAAACAGACAGACTGATTATCAAACAGACCACAAACTGATTATCAAACAGACCACAAACTGATGATCAAACAGACAGACTGATTATCAAACAGACAGACTGATTATCAAACAGACAGACTGATTATTAAACAGACTGATTATCAAACAGACAGACTGATTATTAAACAGACAGACTGATTATCAAACAGACAGACTGATGATCAAACAGACAGACTGATGATCAAACAGACAGACTGATTATCAAACAGACAGACTGATGATCAAACAGACAGACTGATGATCAAACAGACAGACTGATTATCAAACAGACAGACTGATTATCAAACAGACAGACTGATTATGAAACAGACCACAAACTGATTATCAAACAGACAGACTGGGAGGTGGGTTGTGGGGTGGGTTAAGGATTCTCATGGTGCCAGCGGGCCATGGAGACGCAATTTGACCTTTAACTTCCAATACAGTAACTGTATCCAGTCCACCAACGAGTGAAACCCACAAACCATTGCGTCATCACCAGACGCAATATGTAAGACGGGCTCTCATACGCTGGGGGATGTTATCGACCGCCTGATTGGCTAGTTGTCGCAGACATAACCGGCCGGGTTGTTAACGCTATTCTAATTGGGTTATCTCTATGCAACGGGTTTTTGTGATTGGTCAACGCCGTTGGATGAGGTTATCAAGGGAAGGACTTTACTGTGTCAGACGACCATGGCAGCAAGTTGCCTTTTAACCCCCTGGAGTACGACCACACGACCCTTGACCACACGAGGGCTGGACATGTGTCGTTGGTCGGTTCTGCTGACACAACAATCGTGCCAATGAGCTCAAGGGTCGTGTCGTAGTGGTCAGGGGGTCGTACCGTCGTGCGTATGGGTCGTCGTATCTACGTTCGTGAGGGTCGTACCGCCTCAAGTGTAATATCAACGTACATGAGGGTCGTACCGCTGTACTCGAGGGTCGCACCGCCGTACTAAAGGGTCATACCTCCGTACATGAGGGTCGTACCTCCGTACATGAGGGTCGTACCTCCGTACATGAGGGTCGTACCTCCGTACTCGAGGGATTGGAGAAGCTTCCCCCCACCCCCAGGCTGTGGAGGTCAACAATAGCGTATTTCTCCTGAGACCTACCTGCTGGAGGAGATGTGTTGACCTGAGACCTACCTGCTGGAGATGTGTTGACCTGAGACCTACCTGCTGGAGGAGATTTGTTGACCTGAGACCTACCTGCTGGGGGGATGTGTTGACCTGAGACCTACCTGCTGGAGGAGATGTGTTGACCTGAGACCTACCTGCTGGAGGAGATGTGTTGACCTGAGACCTACCTGCTGGAGGAGATGTGTTGACCTGAGACCTACCTGCTGGGGGGATGTGTTGACCTGCACAGCTCCAGCCTAACTCTCCTGGTACTGACCTGTGGGAAGGGAGACCAACAGTGAAATATATATATATATATATATATATATATATATATATATATATATATATATATATATATATATATATATATATATATATATACTTGCGTTATTTAAAACCATTATCTTCATACACATTTATAATTTATAACGTAAATCATCCTCTTGTCTCCATTATAATGGGACACTTTTCATTCATAATTTACAATGAAGCCAGTTTACATAATTATCGTCCCAATATAACTTTCAGTTACCTTATGAACCACAGACATGAAGAGCAACAAAATGTAATTCCCTCTGGAGGCAAAATCTTGTCTAACGGATCAGCACAGGACAAACGCACTCAGACTTGCTGCACTCAAAGACGCACTCTATGATTAATGACATGTTTGTCTGAATTTACTCTACGGGTATAAAAGGAGAGAGAGAGAGAGAGAGAGAGAGAGAGAGAGAGAGAGAGAGAGAGAGAGAGAGAGAGAGAGAGAGAGAGAGAGAGAGGAGGGAATTACATGTTTCTGATGAAGGAAAGATAGAACATTGTAATGTGCTGGTATTATCTTTTTGTAATTTCTGTAAAATGATGATCAAGAATGTAATCATAGCCTTCGTTATGGACACTCACTCCACACGCACTTTTTCATTTACATAAGTCGTAATTGTGCCTGAGGACTGCTGTTATCAGGTGTATATATATATATATATATATATATATATATATATATATATATATATATATATATATATATATATATATATTCCTATGAGTCCATGGGGAAAAATGAAACACGAAAAGTTCCCAAGTGCACTTTCGTGTAATAATCACATCATCAGGGGAGACACAAGAGAGAAATATAACAGTCAGTTATTATATATATCGAAGAGACGAAGCTAGGAATGAATGTGAACGAATGTGGCCGTTTTCCGCGCTAGGAAGGAAGCGCCAGGAACACATTAACAAGTGTCCTGATTCGTTCGCACTCAGTCTCTTGCCCTGATTCGTTCGCACTCAATCTCTTGCTGTCATGTGTAATGCACCGAAACCACAGCTCCCTTTCCACATTGAGGCCCCGCAGACCTTTCCATGGTTTACCCCAGACGCTTCGCATGCCCTGGTTCAGTCCAAATGACAGTCAGTGCGGTGAGAGTGGAGAGTCATCTTCAACGAGACTGTATCACTGGGATACAAGAGTCTCGTGAAAGAACTTCTCACTTCAAAGAAGTCCATCCATTCCCTGCAGTGGATTGAAGCGCAGCCTTAAAGCTGTAGGAATCCCTGGAGAAGTAGTTCTGGGGTTAAATGATAATAATAATAATAATAATAATAATAATAAAAATAACAATAATAATGATAATAATAATAATAATTATTATTTTATTTATCTTATTTTGCTTTGTCGCTGTCTCCCGCGTTTGCGAGGTAGCGCAAGGAAACAGACGAAAGAAATGGCCCAACCCATCCCCATACACATGTATATACATACACGTCCACACATGCAAATATACATACCTATACATCTCAATGTACACATATATATATACACACACAGACATATACATATATACACATGTACACAATTCACACTGTCTGCCTTTATTCACTCCATCGCCACCTCGCCACACATGGAATACCATCCCCCTCCCCCCTCATGTGTGCGGGGTAGCGCTAGGAAAAGATAACAAAGGCCCTGTATCTGTTAAATGAGAGAGAGAGAGAGAGAGAGAGAGAGAGAGAGAGAGAGAGAGAGAGAGAGAGAGAGAGAGAGAGAGAGAGGTGTGGTTGCCCCGTGCCTCCCACAACCCACTCTCCCCACGGACGTTCCCCCATCCTCTCCCCCCCTCCCCACACACACACAGTCGCCACAACAACAACAAACAACAACAACAACAAACGCTTTCTCCCCCCCCCCTCCCCTTCCCGACCCCTTCCCAGCGATCAGCCAATCGCCTGACACTGCCTTCCAGCCTCAAATTTTCCCCGATTGGCTAATCGGATATGTGCGTGTCTTCTCCGTGTCCCAGGCTGTCTCTCAAGCGTCCATGATTCGCCAGTCGATCCCCCACTGCCCGTAGCGCAAGACGGAACACGCCAACCTACCTTGCAGTCAGCTGTGGCCTTCACCAATTATACAAGTTTTTTTTCCCTCCGTACATAACAGCTGTTTGATACAACCCCCCACCCCCACTTCCCCATCCTATCTCCACACTCCATGTGGGTCACACCACGCGGCATACTGTGGAGAACACACAAACACACACACACAACCAGCAATTTCGTTACGCTATGGGTTGGGAGTTCTTCTACCCCCACAGCTGGGTCTGGGACGTTACCTTACCTTACGTATACCACACGATGGTTTGGGAGATCTTCTACTCCCACAGCTGGGTCTGAGACCTTACCTTACTTTACGTACACCTCACGATGGTTTGGGAAGTCTTCTACCCCTACAGCTGGGTCTGAGACCTTACCTTACCTTACATATACCTTGCAATGGTTTGGGAGGTCTTCTACCATCACAGCTAGTTCTAGGACCTTACCCGACCTTAAGGTGGTTTAGGAGGTCTTCTACCCCCACAGATGGGTCTGGGACCTTACCTTACATGTACCTCACGATGGTTTGGGAGGTCTTCTACCCCCACAGATGGGTCTGAGACCTTACCTTACTTACGTATACCTCACGATGGTTTGGGAGGTCTTCTACCCCCCCCCCCCCACCCCAGATAGGTCGGGGACCTTACCTTACGTATACCTGACAATGGTTTGGGAGGTCTGGTACTCCTACAGCTGGGTCTGGGACCTTACCTTACTTTACGTACACCTCACGATGGTTTGGGAAGTCTTCTACTCCCACAGCTGGGTCCGGATGTAACCACAATAGCCTGGATGATCCGATACACTTTGCAAATACTCATCTGGGACTTCCTTACGTTTCTCTATCATGCATGACATAGAGTTCCTAATGCCTGTAGCTAATGTTATGAACAGTCTGGAGGCCTAGATGTCATTCAAGGCGTTCCCTCTTATATCTATTGCATCTTACGAAGTCTTGACCGTCTGTCGTGGCTGCAGGGAACCATTTCTGAGCTTAGGGTCGAACACTGTCTTCCAGGATTTTCCAAGCGTACGCGATGACACGCCTCTCTCTCTCTCTCTTGTGCGCTCCAAGAGGAGTACAGCTTAAAGAGATTTCACTCGTTGCCAGCAGGTCAAATCCTTAGACAGCGTCAGTGTGGAGGCCGTGAGAGATCTTGAAACACGTTCTAACTCAACAATTCTACCCTCCTTAAGAGAGGGGGATTGGTCGTAACTAAAAGATGGGGATTGGTCGTAACTAAAAGACGGAGATTGGTCGTAACTAAAAGAGGGGGATTGGTCGTAACTAAAAGAGGGGGATTGGTCGTAACTAAAAGAGGGGCATTGGTCGTAACTAAAAGAGGGGGATTGGTCGTAACTAAAAGAGGGGGACTGGTCGTAACTAAAGGAGGGGGATTGGTCGTAACTAAAAGTGTTCTGTATGTGGGAGCATCAATGCATTGAGGGACGCCACCACTGGTGCTGTCTTGTCTCGTCTTGAGGGGGACGTATGAGCCAGCCGACCATCATTGGAAGAGGCAACTGTTTGGCGCTTTATTCTGTTCGCTCGCGATCACGTCGTCAGACATCATCATTCCCGAGCATTTTGATTCCCTTCTTCTGCCATGATGGTCATCCTTCCTGTCTGGTATGATTCTCATAAATATCATTATGACATCTCTTCTCTCTCCTCCTCCTTCTCCTCTTGGAAGAAAAAGTAGAGAGAGAGAGAGTGGGGGTGTGGGGCCACCACATTCAAGGGATAAGACTTTCCATTCCTCCCCATCTGATCCCTCATTCTCCATCCCTCTACTCCTCCTACTCCTATCCTAACCCCATCCCAATCCATATCCACCCCCAACACACTCCATGTCTCGCTCGCCTTCAAAACTTGTTACACTTGCGGTTTTATTCAATTTTCTATGCCTTTCAACACCTTGTAGCTCTTACCTTCCACGCTCTCTCTCTCTCTCTCTCTCTCTCTCTCTCTCTCTCTCTCTCTCTCTCTCTCTCTCTCCCCCTATATATATATATATATATATATATATATATATATATATATATAGAGAGAGAGAGAGAGAGAGAGAGAGAGAGAGAGAGAGAGAGAGAGAGAGAGAGAGAGAGAGAGAGAGAGAGAGAGAGAGAGAGAGAGAGAGAGAGAGAGAGAGAGAGAGAGAGGATGTGTGGATCAGGTGTTTGCTTTGAAGAATGTATGTGAGAAATACTTAGAAAAACAAATGGATTTGTATGTAGCATTTATGGATCTGGAGAAGGCATATGATAAGAATTAATAGAGATGCTCTGTGGAAGGTATCAAGAATATATGGTGTGGGAGGCAAGTTGCTAGACGCAGTGAAAAGTTTTTATCGAGGATGTAAGGCATGTGTACAAGGAGGAAGAGAGGAAAGTGATTGGATCTCAGTGAATGCCGGTTTGCGGCAGGGATGCGTGATGTCTCCATGGTTGTTTAATCTGTTTATGGATGGGGTGGTTAGCGAGGTGAATGCAAGAGTTTTGGAAAGAGGGGTAAGTGTGCAGTCTGTTGGGGATGAGAGTGCTTGGGAAGTGAGTCAGTTGTTGTTCGCTGATGATACAGCGCTGGTGGCTGATTCATGTGAGAAACTGCAGAAGTTGGTGCCTGAGTTTGGTAAAGTGTGTGAAAGAAGTTAAGAGTAAATGTGAAAAAGAGCAAGGTTATTAGGTACATTAGGGTTGAGGAACTAGTTAGTTGTGATGTAAGTCTGAATGGAGAAAAATTGGAGGAAGTGAAGTGATACAGATATCTGGGAGTGGATTTTGCAGCGGATGGAACCATGGAAGCGAAAGTGAGTCACAGGGTGGGGGGGCCTGAATGGCCTGAACATACAGAAGGGTGAGAGGCGTGCAAGAAATAAAGAGTTAATTGGAACGATGTGGTATACCGGGGTCGACGTGCTGTCAACGGACTGAACCAGGACATGTGAAACGTCTTTGGTAAACCATGGAAAGGTCTGTGGCGCCTGGATATGGACAAGGAGCTAAGGTTTCGGTGCATTACAAATGACAGCTAGAGCCTGAGTATGAACGAATGTGGCCTTTGTTGTCTGTTTTCCAGGCGCTACCTCGCTGAAGCGGGGAGTAGCGATGTTGTTTCCTGTAAAACGAAGTGGCACTGAGAATGGATTGAAGGCAAGCAAGTATTTGTACATGTGTGTATATGCATAAGTATGTGTATGTATGTGTGTGTATATGTGTATATGTTATGTATAGGTACGTGTATGTATATGTACGTGAATGGGCGTTTATGTCTGTTTAAGTGTATATGACTGGTTGGGCCATTCTTCGTCTGTTTCCTGGCACTACCTCGCTGACGCGGGAAACGGCAATCAGGTAAAACGTACAAAATACAATGAATACGTGGGAAGTATTCTTTCCCCCCTAACCCCAGGGACAATATATATATATATATATATATATATATATATATATATATATATATATATATATATATATATATATATGTTTTTTTTTTTTTTATACTATTCGCCATTTCCCGCGTTAGCAAGGTAGCGTTAAGACCAGAGGACTGAGCCTTTCAGGGAATATCCTCACTTGGCCCCCTCCTCTGTTCCTTCATTAGGAAAACTAAAAAAGAGAAGGGAGGATTTCCAGCCCCCCGCTCCCTTCCCTTTTAGTCGCCTTCTACGACACGCAGGGAATACGTGGGAAGTATTCTTTCTCCCCTATCCCCAGGGATAAAGACAGCTAGAGAGAGAGAGAGAGAGAGAGAGAGAGAGAGAGAGAGAGAGAGAGAGAGAGAGAGATCAACAGACAGATCTCTCTCTCTCTCTCTCTCTCTCTCTCTCTCTCTCTCTATTCCCCCATCTCCCAACCCAGCACAATAAACAATGGACAACACCTCCCTCCCCAACACAAACCGATGACCTTAAAGACTCCATGTTGTGGGGATGAGGGCGTCCCGGCGGGAGGTCAATATAGACCCACACATCAGAGACGAGGCACAATTGACCAGCCCTCTACGTGCGGCTCAATGCGGTGAGGGTAAGTCGGGTCAACTCTACAGATCGATGGATGGACTTTCCTGGCTGGTGAAGGACTCTACAGAGGGGTGAAGAACTCTCCATGCTGGTCAAGGACTCTCCAAAGGGGTTAAGAACTCTCCAGAGAGGTTAAGAGCCCTCCAGATGAGCCAAGGACTCTCCAGATGACGCAATGACTCTCCGGATGGGCCAACGACACTACAGAGAAGGTAGTGACTCTACAGAGAGGTCAGTAACTCTCCACAAAGGTCACTGGCTCTCTACAGAGGACAAAAATTCTCTAGACGAGTCAAGGGCTCTGCCAATGGGTCAAGGGGACTCTACACACCAAGGACTCTACATAGGGGTTAAAGACTCTCCCTGAACACATTACCCACCTACACCTGACCATCCTACTTCCATCCACGAACATGCAGACATCCCAGCCTGAGCCTGCGAGGAGGATAAGAATCCTCACTTGGCTCCTTATTCTGTTCCATCTTTTTAGACGCTGAAATACAAGAGGAGGAGAGATTTTCTACCCCTATGCTTGCCTTTTCCCCCTTTTTCTGGTCATATATATATATATATATATATATATATATATATATATATATATATATATATATATATATATATATATATATATATTTATTTATCTATTTATTTATTCATTTATTTTGCTTTGTCGCTGTCTCTCGCGTTTGCGAGGTAGCGCAAGGAAACAGACGAAAGAAATGGCCCAATCCACCCCCATACACATGTATATACATAAACGTCCCCACCCGCAAATATACATACCCATACATCTCAATGTACACACTTATATATACACACACATGCATATACATACATACACATGCACACAATGCACACTGTCTGCCTTTATTCATTCCCATCGCCACCTCGCCACACATGGAATAACATCCCCCTGCCCCCTCATGTGTTCGAGGTAGCGCTAGGAAAAGACAACAAAGGCCACATTCGTTCACATTCAGTCTCTAGCTGTCTTGCAGTAATGCCCGAAACCACAGCTCCCTTTCCACATCCAGGCCCCACAGAACTTTCCATGGTTTACCCCAGACGCTTCACATGCCCTGGTTCAATCCACTGACAGCACGTCGATCCCGGTATACCACGTCGTTCCAATTCACTCTATTCCTTGCACGCCTTTCACCCTCCTGCATGTTCAGGCCCCGATCACTCAAAATCTTTTTCACTCTATCCTTCCACCTCCAATCTGGTCTCCCACTTCTGCTCGTTCCCTCCACCTCTGATACATACATCCTCTTGGGCAATCTCTCCTCACTCATTCTCTCCATGTGACCAAACCATTTCAAAACACCCTCTTCTGTTCTCTCAACCACACTCTTTTTATTACAGCACATCTCTCTTACCCTATCATTACTCAGTCGATCAAACCACCTCACACCACATATTGTCCTCAAACATCTCATTTCCAGCACATCCACCCTCCTCCGCACAACTCTATCCATAGCCCACGCCTCGCAACAATACAACATTGTTGGAACCACTATTCCTTCAAACATATCCATTTTTGCTTTCCGAGATAAAGTTCTCGACTGCGACACATTCTTCAACGCTCCCAGAATTTTTGCCCCCTCCCCCACCCTATGACTCACTTCCGCTTCCATGGTTCCAACCGCTGCAAAATCCACTCCCAGATATCTAAAAGCACTTCACCTCCTCCAGTTTTTCTCCATTCAAATTTACCTCCCAACTGACTTGACCCTCAACCCTACTATACCTAATAACCTTGCTCTTATTCACATTTACTCTCAACTTTCTTCTTTCACACACTTTACCAAACTCAGTAACCAGCTTCTGCAGTTTCGCAGATGAATCAGCCACCAGCGCTGTATCATCAGCGAACAACAACTGACTCACTTCCCAAGCTCTCTCATCCCAACAGACTGCATACTTGCCCCTCTTTCCAAAACTCTTGCATTCACCTCCCTAACAACCCCATCATATACAAATTAAACAACCATGGAGACATCACACACCCCTGCCGCAAACCTACATTCACTGAGAAACAATCACTTTCCTCTCTTCCTACACGTACACATGCCTTACATCCTCGATAAAAACTTTGCACTGCTTCTAACAACTTGCCTCCCACACCATATATTCTTAGTACCTTCCACAGAGCATCTCTATCAACTCTATTATATGCCTTCTCCAGATCCATAAATGCTACATACAAATCCATTTGCTTTTCTAAGTATTTCTCACAAACATTCTTCAAGCAAACACCTGATCCACACATCCTCTACCACTTCTGAAACCACACTGCTCTTCCCCAATCTGATGCTCTGTACATGCCTTCACCCTCTCAATCAATACCCTCCCATATAATTTACCAGGAATACTCAACAACTTATACCTCTGTAATTTGAGCACTCACCTTTGTCTCCTTTGCCTTTGTACAATGGCACTATGCAAACATTCCGCCAATCCTCAGGCACCTCACCATGACTCATACATGCATTAAATAAGTCAACAATACAGTCACCCCTTTTTTAATAAATTCCACTGCAATACCATCCAAACCCGCTGCCCTTGCCGGCTTTCATCTTCCGCAAAGCTTTTACTACCTCTTCTCTGTTTACTGTTATTATTATACTTTGTCGCTGTCTCCCGCGTCAGCGAGGTAGCGCAAGGAAACAGACTAAAGAATGGCCGTAACCCACCCACATACACATGCATATACATACACGTCCACACAGGCACATATACATACCTATACATTTGAACGTATACATATATATACATACACAGACATATACACATATGCACATGTACATAATTCATACTTGCTGCCTTTATTCATTCCCGTCGCCACCCCGCCACACATGAAATGACATCCCCCCCCTCCCCCTCACGCGTACGAGGTAGCGCTAGAAAAGACAACAAAGGCCACATTCGTTCACACTCAGTCTCTAACTGTCATGCAATAATGCACCAAAACCAAAGCTCCCTTTCCACATCTAGGCCCCGCAAAACTTTCCATGGTTTACCACAGACGCTTCACATGCCCTGGTTCAATCCATTGACAGCACGTCGACCCCGGTATACCACATCGTTCCAATTTACTCTATTCCTTGCACGCCTTTCACCCTCCTGCATGTTCAGGCCCCGATCACACAAAATCTTTTTCACTCCATCCTTCCACCTCCAATTTGGTCTCCCACTCTCCTCGTTCCCCCCATCTTTGACACATATATCCTCTTTGTCAATCTTTCCTCACTCATTTTCTCCATGTGACCAAACCATATCAATACACCCTCTTCTGCTCTCTCAACCACACTCTTTTTATTACCACACCTCTCACCCTTTCATTACTTACTCGATCAAACTACCTCATACCACATGTTGTCCTCAAACATCTCATTTCAAACACATCCACCCTCCTCCGCACAACCCTATCTATAGCCCACGCCTCGCAACCCTATAACATTGTTGGAAACACTATTCCTTCAAACATACCCATTTTTGCTTTCCGAGATAATGTTCTCGCCTTCCACATATTCTTCGATGCTCCCAGAACCTTCGCCCCCTCCTCCACCCTGTGACTCACTTCCGCTTCCATGGTTCCATCCGCTGTCAAATCCACTCCCAGATATCTAAAACACTTTACTTCCTCCAGTTTTTCTCCATTCAAACTGACCTCCCAATTGACTTGTCCCTCGACCCTACTGTACCTAATCACCTTGCTCTTATTCACATTTACTCTCAGCTTTCTTCTTTCACACACTTTACCAAAGGGAGCGACGTGTTGTCAACGGGCTGAAGCAGGGCATATGCAGCGATCAAGGGAAAACACAGAAGGATCTGTGTGGCTTGTGTGTGGGGATACGGGACTCTGGTGTCCATGCATCATGCTCCTGGCGCTACCTCGATACAGGGGAAATTCAATGCACACACACACACACACACACCATCTCGCACCTGCGTGTTCATTAAGGTGATTACTATCGAGTTGAGACTTTGAAATATTCTAATTAATTACAACTTCTGGGGTACTTATTATAATTAAAAAGATATTCTTTAATTAACTGTCAGTCTTTGTGGCTCATTAGGAGCATCCTAACCCCAGACATGAGCCATCGTACAATAATATGTCTCTCTACGTAATACATCATATTTTCATATATATATTCGCCATTTCCCTCACAAGCGAGGTAGCGTTAAGAACAGAGGACTGAGCTTAAGAGGGACAATCCTCACTTGGCCCCCTTCTCTCTTCCTTCTTTTAGAAAGTCAAAAATCTCCCGTTTTCTGTGTATAAAAATGACTAAGTCTTTCCAGTCGTTCCCAGTAATTACATGCTTGACAAGTCAATGCCGAATGGTAGAGACTCTCTCTCACACACACACTCCAGAGAGACAGTCTGGCTGGCCATGAAGGGTAAACTGCTCAGCACACCTCAACATTCAAGCCTGGAGAGCGGTATATCATGTGGTGCTGGGAGACGTTCTCCGGCCACTTCGTTGCTCATCACTAGACGGTTCGCAACATCCAACCTGCCATTTTTCTTGAAAGAGGCAATCAAAACACATCTCGCACGTGAGCTCTCTCAACCTCAGGCTATCATTCGAGGGAAGTATCAAGGTCACTATACGATGGCGAACACTCGCACACCACACCTTTTTTTTTTTGGAACGAGTTAACGTGGCCAACTTTCCCACCTCAGCTGGTCATGGATTTGCCTCCCTAAGTACGTGACCGATCGTCTGTTGTGGTTTAAATTGAGTATGTTTAGATACGTGACCCAGACATACTCAAGCATCGACTTTCAAAAGAAAGTTTCAATGGTTTTCTATCACGGAGCTTAATACACACACACACACACACACACACACACACACACACACACACACACACACGCACACACACACACACACACACACACAATAAATGCAGCAGATGATGATGGTTGGTGTGAGTGAAAGAGATTATTACAAGAATGAGGGAGGACAGCTCAGGTGAGGGAGTAAAGTGAAGTGTTGTGAGGGAGAGGAGAGTAGGGGGTGGGGGGTTGGTGGGAGGCATTGGCACTATCATGAGTACCTCGCACACATGACCCGCCACCCACCACGACCAACGGTGAGCACCTCAACCTCCTGATGGAGTCAAACCCACCCTCATACCCCACCCTCATATTCCCCACCTCACAGCCGAGTCATTCCTAGCTTGCCGCACCAAAGGAACTTTGGCAAGTTTGGATCATGGGAATTCTTCCGTCACACGTATGACGACGCTATCCCAACTTGGGACTTTCGCGCGGGACGAGACGGGATTAAATGACGTCTGACAAGGTCCCAGCCACCATGCCCCGCGCAAGGCCCTCCCTGCCCACAGGCTACAAATATATATATATATATATATATATATATATATATATATATATATATATATATATATATATATATATATATATATATATATATTACTTTGTCGCAGTCTCCCGCGTTAGCGAGGTAGCGCAAAGAAACAGACGAAAGAATAGCCCAACCCACCCACATACTCATGTATATACATACACGTCCACACACGCAAATATACATACCTATATATCTCAACGTATATATATCTATATATATCTATCTATCTATCTATATATATATATATATATATATATATATATATATATATATATATATATATATATGTATATATATATATATATATATATATATATATATATATATATATATATATATATATTTTTTTATTTTTTTTTTTATACTTTGTCGCTGTCTCCCGCGTTTGCGAGGTAGCGCAAGGAAACAGACGAAAGAAATGGCCCAACCCCCCCCATACACATGTATATACATACGTCCACACACGCAAATATACATACCTACACAGCTTTCCATGGTTTACCCCAGACGCTTCACATGCCTTGATTCAATCCACTGACAGCACGTCAACCCCGGTATACCACATCGCTCCAATTCACTCTATTCCTTGCCCTCCTTTCACCCTCCTGCATGTTCAGGCCCCGATCACACAAAATCTTTTTCACTCCATCTTTCCACCTCCAATTTGGTCTCCCTCTTCTCCTCGTTCCCTCCACCTCCGACACATATATCCTCTTGGTCAATCTTTCCTCACTCATTCTCTCCATGTGCCCAAACCACTTCAAAACACCCTCTTCTGCTCTCTCAACCACGCTCTTTTTATTTCCACACATCTCTCTTACCCTTACGTTACTCACTCGATCAAACCACCTCACACCACACATTGTCCTCAAACATCTCATTTCCAGCACATCCATCCTCCTGCGCACAACTCTATCCATAGCCCACGCCTCGCAACCATACAACATTGTTGGAACCACTATTCCTTCAAACATACCCATTTTTGCTTTCCGAGATAATGTTCTCGACTTCCACACATTCTTCAAGGCCCCCAGAATTTTCGCCCCCTCCCCCACCCTATGATCCACTTCCGCTTCCATATATATATATATATATATATATATATATATATATATATATATATATATATATATATATATATATATATATATAACAGACATATACATATATACACATGTACATAATTCATAGTCTGCCTTTATTCATCGCCACCCCGCCACACATGAAATAACAACCCCCTCCCCCCGCATGTGCACGAGGTAGCGCTAGGTAAAGACAACAAAGGCCATATTCGTTCACACTCAGTCTCTAGATGTCATGCATAATGCATCGAAACCACAGCTCCCTTTCCACATCCAGGCTCCACAGAACTTTCCATGGTTTACCCCAGACGCTTCACATGCCCCGACTCAATCCATTGACAGCACGTCGACTCCGGTATACCACATAGTTCCAGTTCACTCTATTCCATGCACGCCTTTCACCCTCCTGCATGTTCAGGCCCCGATCGCTCAAAATCTTTTTCACTTCATCTTTCCATCTCCAATTTGGTCTCCCACTTCTCCTTGTTCCCTCCACCTCTGACACATATATCCTCTTGGTCAACCTTTTCTTACTCATTCTCTCCATGTGACCACACCATTTCAAAACACCCTCTTCTGCTTTCTCAACCACACTCTTTTTATTACCACACATCTCTCTTACCCTATTATTACTTACTCGATCAAACCACTTCACACCACATATTGTCCTCAAACATCTCCTTTCCAGCACATCCACCCTCCTCCGCACAACTTTATCTATAGCCCACGCCTCGCAACTATATAACACTGTTGGAACCACTATTCCTTCAAACATACCCATCTTTGCTTTCCGAGATAATGTTCTCGACTTCCAAACATTCTTCAACGCTTCCAGAACTTTCGCCCCCTCCCCCACCCTATGATTCACTTCCGCTTCCATGGTTCCATCCACTCCCAGATATCTAAAACAATTCACTCCCTCCAATTTTTCTCCATTCAAACTTACCTCCCAATTGACTTGTCCCTTGTCCCTCATCCCTACTGTCCTTATTAACCTTGTTCGTATTCACATTTATTCTCAGCTCCTTTCTTTCACACACACTTTACCAAACTCAGTCACCAGCTTTTGCAGTTTCTCACACGAATCAGCCACCAGCGCTGTATCATCAGCGAACGACAACTGACTCACTTCCCAAGCTCTCTCATTCACAACAGACTTCATACTTGCCCCTCTTTCCAAAACTCTTGCATTCACCTCCCTAACAACCCCATCCATAAACAAATTAAACAACCATGGAGACATCACACACCCCTGCCGCAAGCCTACATTCACTGAGAACCAATCACTTTCCTCTCTTCCTACACGTACACATGCCTTACATCCTCGATAAAAACTTTCCACTGCTTCTAACAACTTGCCTCCCACACCATATATTCTTAATACCTTCCACAGAGCATCTATATCAAATCTATCATATGCCTTCTCTAGATCCATAAATGCTACATACAAATCCATTTGCTTTTCTAAGTATTTCTCACATACATTCTTCAAAGCAAACACCTGATCCACACATCCTCTACCACTTCGGAAACCATACTGCTCTTCCCCAATCTGATGTTCTGTACATGCTTTCACCCTTTCAATCAATACCCTCTCATATAATTTCCCAGGAATATTCATCAAACTTATACCTCTGTAATTTGAGCACTCACTTTTATCCTCTTTGCCTTTGTACAATGGCACTATGCAAGCATTCCGCCAATCCTCATGCACCTCACCATGAGTCATGCATACATTAAATAACCTTACTAAACAGTCAACAATACAATCACCCCTTTTTTAATAAATTCCACTGCAATACCATCCAAACCTGCTGCCTTGCCGGCTTTCATCTTCCGCAAAGCTTTTACTACCTCTTCTCTGTTTATCAAATCATTCTCCCTAACCCTCTCACTTTGCACACCACCTCGACCAAAACAACCTATATCTGCCACTCTATCATCAAACACATTCAACAAACCTTCAAAATACTCACTCCATCTCCTTCTCACATCACCACTACTTGTTATCACCTCCCCATTAGCCCCCTTCACTGAAGTTCCCATTTGTTCCCTTGTCTTACGCACTTTACCTCCTTCCAAAACATCTTTTTTATTCTCTCTAAGATCTAATGATACTCTCTCAACCCAACTCTCATTTGCCCTCTTTTTCGCCTCTTGCACCTTTCTCTTGACCTCCAGCCTCTTTCTTTTATACATTTCCCAGTCATTTGCATTATTTCCGTGCAAAAAGTCGTCCAAATGCCTCTCTCTTCTCTTTCACTAATAATCTTATTTCATCAGATCACTCACTACCCTTTCTAATCTGCCCACCTCCCACGCTTCTCATGCCACAAGCATCTTTTGCGCAAGCCATCACTGCTTCCCTAAATACATCCCATTCCTCCTCCACTCCCCTTACGTCCTTTGTTCTCACCTTTTCTATCCTGTACTCAGTCTCTCCTGGTACTTCCTCACACAAGTCTCCTTCCGAAGCTCACGTACTCTCGCCACTCTCTTCATCCCAACATTCTCTGTGTCTCCCCTGATGATGTGATTATTACAAGAAAGTGCACTTGGAAACTTATGTGTTTCATTTTCCTCGCGGACTCATAGGAATATATATATATATATATATATATATATATATATATATATATATATATATATATATATATATATATATATGTATTATATAATTACTTGTTGAACACCAAATTTCCTTCACGTGCCCACGCAGTAAATAACTTGGAAGTGGATATGAAAGGGAAATGGTCTCTTAGAATTGCCGTAATAATTCAACTAATTAAGCCAAACGTAATTAGTCGGTCTTGTCTTTACCATCAGACCAACGGAGTCAAAATAACTGTAATAAATGATGCCACATATGTTGGCATATAACATACATAGGAGAGCTGGTTCATGCACATGTTCATGTGCTTGATAACTGTAATTAATGCCACTGCAACATATGTTGACACATGCATACGAGAGTTTGTTCATGCACATGTTCATGCACATGTTCTTGTGTCTTGTTACCCTACTGGTAAAGTTATACAAACTTATGTGAGGGGTAACAATGTACTGCTGGGCGTCCAGGATTCGAACCCGGCCCTATCAGGGCATCATGATAATATGCACACCAACGTCATTTCACCCAGTCCCGTTGGTGTGTGTGCGTTGTGTGTGTGTGTGTGTGTGTGTGTGTGTGTGTGTGTGTGTGTGTGTGTGTGTGTATCATTATCAGTGTACGTTATGTTCCTCCTCATCCATAATTACGTTACGAAAAAAAGAAACCTAAGTGGCCAAAGTGGTATAGAACTGTCTCTCCCCCACACCTGTCGTAGGCACAAAGTTGATCCAGTTCTCAATATTTCAGTTAAGTAACTCTAGTTCAACATGTAACGCCATATGTCTTGCGGGGTCGCTACAGTTACAGCAACAACAGAAAACGAGAAAACGGCGCTACACTCTGTATCGTATACGTGGGTCTGGTGTGTCCAGGTGTATATTACATGATTACAGGAGACTGAAACTTCTTGTATCATCCACGCCACACATACATACCATCCCGGCTCCACGATGATGGCAGCAGGGAAATAACACGACGCGCAACTACAACAACAACAACAACAACAACAACATCAGCAACAACAGGAATTCAACACGACGCGCAACTACTATAACAACAACAACAAAAGGAACTGAACACGACCAGCAACTACAACAACAACAACAACAACAACAACAAAAGGAACTCAACATGGCGCACAACAACAACAACAACAACAACAACAACAACAAAAGGAACTCAACATGACGCACAACAACAACAACAAGAACAACACGACGCGCAACTACAACAAAAACAACAACAACACGACGCGCAACAACAAAAACAACAACAACACGGCGCGCAACTACAACAACAACAACAACTCCTGTACGAAAGTAACTCCCTGGTTGGACACTGCGTGTGGCGGGCCAAGTGACCAAATATGTGCGGTGAGGACGCGTTAACATGCCTTACATATGATGGCTTGAAGGTGGTCAAGACAGGTGGTTATAGCCCGTTATCAACAACCCTGAGAGAAGGTTATATATATATATATATATATATATATATATATATATATATATATATATATATATATATATATATATATATATTTATTTATTTATCTATTTTGCTTTGTCGGTGTCTCCCGCATTTGCGAGGTAGCGCAAGGAAACACCACACCACACATTGTCCTCAAACATCTCATTTCCAGCACATCCATCCTCCTGCGCACAACTCTATCCATAGCCCACGCCTCGCAACCATACAACATTGTTGGAACCACTATTCCTTCAAACATACCCATTTTTGCTTTCCGAGATAATGTTCTCGACTTCCACACATTCTTCAAGGCTCCCAGGATTTTCGCCCCCTCCCCCACCCTATGATTCACTTCCGCTTCCATGGTTCCATCCGCTGCCTGATCCACTCCCAGATATCTAAAACACTTTACTTCCTCCAGTTTTTCTCCATTCAAACTTACCTCCCAATTGACTTGACCCTCAACCCTACTTTACCTAATAACCTTGCTCTTATTCACATTTACTCTTAACTTTCTTCTTTCACACACTTTACCAAACTCAGTCACCAGCTTCTGCAGTTTCTCACATGAATCAGCCACCAGCGCTGTATCATCAGCGAACAACAACTGACTCACTTCCCAAGCTCTCTCATCCACAACAGACTTCATACTTGCCCCTCTTTCCAAAACTCTTGCATTCACCTCCCTAACAACCCCATCCATAAACAAATTAAACAACCATGGAGACATCACGCACCCCTGCCGCAAACCGACATTCACTGAGAACCAATCACTTTCCTCTCTTCCTACACGTACGCATGCCTTACATCCTCGATAAAAACTTTTCACTGCTTCTAACAACTTGCCTCCCACACCATATATTCTTAATACCTTCCACAGAACATCTATATCAACTCTATCATATGCCTTCTCCAGATCCATAAATGCTACATACAAATCCATTTGCTTTTCTAAGTATTTCTCACATACATTCTTCAAAGCAAACACCTGATCCACACATCCTCTACCACTTCTGAAACCACACTGCTCTTCCCCAATCTGATGCTCTGTACATGCCTTCACCCTCTCAATCAATACCCTCTCATATAATTTACCAGGAATACTCAACAAACTTATACCTCTGTAATTTGAGCACTCACTCTTATCCCCTTTGCCTTTGTACAATGGCACTATGCACGCATTCCGCCAATCCTCAGGCACCTCACCATGAGTCATACATACATTAAATAACCTTACCAACCAGTCAACAATACAGTCACCCCCTTTTTTAATAAATTCCACTGCAATACCATCCAAACCTGCTGCCTTGCCGGCTTTCATCTTCCGCAAAGCTTTTACTACCTCTTCTCTGTTTACTAAATCATTTTCCCTAACCCTCTCACTTTGCACACCACCTCGACCAAGACACCCTATATCTGCCACTCTATCATCAAACACATTCAACAAACCTTCAAAATACTCACTCCATCTCCTTCTCACATCATCACTACTTGTTATCACCTCCCCATTAGCGCCCTTCACTGAAGTTCCTATTTGCTCCCTTGTCTTACGCACTTTATTTACCTCCTTCCAGAACATCTTTTTATTCTCCCTAAAATTTAATGATACTCTCTCACCCCAACTCTCATTTGCCCTCTTTTTTCACCTCTTGCACCTTTCTCTTGACCTCCTGTCTCTTTCTTTTATACATCTCCCACTCAATTGCATTTTTTCCTTGCAAAAATCGTCCAAATGCCTCTCTCTTCTCTTTCACTAATAATCTTATTTCTTCATCCCACCACTCACTACCCTTTCAAATCAACCCACCTCCCACGCTTCTCATGCCACAAGCATCTTTTGCGCAATCCATCACTGATTCCCTAAATACATCCCATTCCTCCCACACTCCCCTTACTTCCATTGTTCTCACCTTTTTCCATTCTGTACTCAGTCTCTCCTGGTACTTCCTCACACAAGTCTCCTTCCCAAGCTTACTTACTCTCACCACTCTCTTCACCCCAACATTCACTCTTCTTTTCTGAAAACCCATACAAATCTTCACCTTAGCCTCCACAAGATAATGATCAGACATCCCTCCAGTTGCACCTCTCAGCACATTTACATCCAAATATATATATATATATATATATATATATATATATATATATATATATATATATATATATATATAAAACCAGCCAAGACGTGCCAATCCATCCCATAAAAACACCATAGAAAACGAGAATTTGCGTCTCTCTTTTTCTATGTCTTTCGTCGTCCATATACTCGGCCTTAAGAATCACTCTCTCTCTCTCTCTCTCTCTCTCTCTCTCTCTCTCTCTCTCTCTCTCTCTCTCTCTCAGGTTGTAATAAAGGTGGCGAGAACCCCCGGATACAACCTGGGAGGGTTGTAAGCTCACTGCAGCCGTGATGGGAAGGGGGAAAAAAAAAAAGATGCCATGACTAAACTAGTTTAAAACGCTTAATTACAGGGTCAGTTTAATGGTGTCCAACTCTCACAAGAGCTACTACAGTGTTGCTGCTTCTGTTTACTTAATGAGCAGTTATCTTGACACCAGTGGTAGTAAACTGTGATTAACACTGTGGTACTCCTGGTGTTAAACTGCCTCTAAGACAGTGGTAATGCCGGGGTAAAACTGCCTCTAGAACAAAGCTGCTACTGGAATTAAACTGCCTCTAAGACAGTGGTAATTCTGGGGTAAAATTGCCTCTAGAACAATGCTGCCACTGGAATTAAACTGCCTCTAAGACAGTAAAACTGCCTCTAAAACAATGCTGCTACTGGAATTAAACTGCCTCTAAACCAGTGGTACTACTGATGTTACACTGCCTCTAAAATAATGGTAATGCTGGTCTGAAATTCCTCTAACACAGAGGCACTAATGGTGTTAAATTGCCTCTAACATCGAGGCCTACTGATGTTAAACTGCCTCTAACACAGAGCTGTTGGTGTTAAACTGCCTCTAACACAGAGGCACTGACGGTGTTAAACTGCCTCTAACACGGAGGCACTACAGGTGTTAAACTGCCTCTAACACGGAGGCACTACAGGTGTTAAACTGCCTCTAACAGTCACTCCTAATGTTAAACTGCCTCTACCAGTCACCCCCTAGTGTTAAACTGCCTCTTAACACTGGTAAAACACTGGTGCTAAACAGCCATAAACAGCTGGACGGTCGTGTGTGTGTGTGTGTGTGTGTGTGTGTGTGTGTGTGTCCAGAGCCTTGCCTGCACCAATGGCCATACAGGATCCAATCCTTTATCATCACAAGACAAAAGCAATCTTATGTAACCCATTGTCGATATTCATACTATAAACAAAACTAGAATGAACCGATATTTGAGATATTCTCAGTAGCATTAGATTCAATGTGATATTCATATAAGTTACTATAGCTGACTGAACCAATCAATATTCACTTAGCGCCTAATCAGAGGCAGGCAGAACCAATCGTCGATATTCAAGCTACACTGAACCGATATTCGATATCCATTCTATAATCAAGAGGTACACTGAACGAATATTCAGTATTCATACTATAACCAGAGGTACAGTAACCCGACATGCAATATTCATTGTATAACAACGAACCGATATTCGATATTTAAACCATAACGGCAGCTAGAGTGGACTGATATTCGATATTCATACCATAACGGCACCTAGAGTGGATCGATATTCGATATTCAAACCACAACTGGAGCCACCATAAACCGATATTACCACAGCTAAATCCACACATATTCAACCGATATTTGATATCCTTCAAGAGCTTTCCTGAATATCGCAAGGTATGATATTCTGTTTTGAGTCCAATATATATTCGAAAAGTGGAGGAAACTCATGGAGCATATATACTGTAGCAGGAATAATTTGACATTTGGCTAGATTATATCAGACACACACACACACACACAACATACACACACACACACACACACACACACACACACACACACACACACACACACAACACACACACACACACACAACATACACACACACACACACACACACACACACACACACACACACACACACAACACACACACACACACACACAACATACACACACACACACACACACAACACACACACACACACACACACACACACGACAGATCTTCTGGGGGGCACGCGGTAATTTTGCCGACCTGGGGAACGACACCCCAGGACCCCGGAGAACGGTCACTATGCTATGGGGGAGGGGGACCCATATCTCTGGGGGGTGGGGGATATTTGTACTACCTTGTACTACATTTCTCTGTGGGGGAGACTTGTACTACCTTGTACTACTATCCTGTACAGAACTACTCTGTACTACTGCCCTGTACGTAGATAACTTCTCTGTACAGCCATGTGCTAGTCTGTACTACCTTGTGCTACTCTGTACTACCAATGTTCAATCCTGAACTACTCTGTACTACCCTGTACTACCCTGTACTACTCTGTACTACTCTATACTACCCTGTACTCCTGTGTACTACCTTGTACTCCTGTGTACTACCCTGTACTCCTGTGTACTACCTTGTACTCCTGTATACTACCCTGTACTCCTGTATACTACCCTGTACTCCTGTGTACTACCTTGTACTACTCTGTACTACCCTGCACTCCTGTGTACTACCCTGTACTACTCATGTTATCAACAGAGGGAAGTTCTGTTGTTCACGTCATCAGTTCGTGAGGGGAAGGAGGCAACAGCTGCTGCACCGCTAGATTCAACGACCACGTCCAACACACACTCCACAGTGGTGCTCCTCCACAGTGGCGCCCTTCCAGAGTGGTGCCTCTCCACAGTCGTGCACTTCCACAGTGGTGCCTCTCTACAGTGGTTCACTTCCACAGTGGTGCCTCTCCACAGTGGTGCACATCCAGAGTGGTACCTCTCCACAGTGGTGCACATCCACAGTAGTGCCCTTCCACAGTGGTGCACTTCCACAGTGGTGCACTTCCACAGTGGAGCTCCTCCACACTGATGCACTTCCATAGTGGTGCCCTTCCACGGTGAAGCTCCTCCACAGTGATGCATTTCCACAGTGGTGCACTTCCACAGTGGTGCCCCTCTACAGTGGTGCTCCTCCACAGTGAATCCCACTCCACAGAACAGCCTACTCCTCCAAGAAGCCCACTCCAAAGAATAGGCCACTCCACAAGAGCCCACTCCTCTGAGAGGACCACACCACAATAAAACCCACTCCAAAGTAAAGCCCACTCCTCTACGAAGCCCACTCAACAGAAGAGCCCACTCGAGAGAGAGAGGTCCACTTCACAGTATAGTCCATCCTACAGAAGAGCCCACTCCAGACAGACGCCCACTACAGACAGAAGTCTGCTCCACAGTAGAGCCAACTCCACACGGAAGCCCACTCCAGACAGAAGTCTACCCCTAAGTAGAGCCCACTTCAGACATAGCCCACTGCAGACATAACCCACTGCAGACAGAAGCCCACTCCACAGTAGAGCCCACTGCAGGCAGAAGCCCACTCCAGACATAAACCACTGCAGACAGAAGCCCACTCCAGACATAAACCACTGCAGACAGAAGCCCACTCCACAGTAGAGCCCACTCCACAGTGAACTTCTCAACAGGGAGAAAAATATCAAACTTTTATTCTGGGGTCAGGAAGGGCGTGACAGGTCCCCCCCCCCCCAGCAGCCACTGTCTAGCTCTCTTATCTTGGTCATACACCTCTCTCTCTCTCTCTCTCTCTCTCTCTCTCTCTATCTATCTATCTATCTATTTCTATCTATCTATCTCTATCTATCTATCTATTTCTATCTATCTATCTATCTCTATCTATCTATCTATCTATCTCTATCTATCTATCTATCTCTATCTACCTATCTCTCTCGTACAACGTAAGGGAGCTCCTCCCCCTCCACTTCGTCTTGCACTTCACCCAGGACACACATTACACCAGGTGTGTCCATACACCCGAGAGAGAGATAGATAGATAGAGAGAGAGAGAGAGAGAGAGAGAGAGAGAGAGAGAGAGAGAGAGAGAGAGAGAGAGAGAGAGAGAGAGGACGATGATCAGCACTAACGTCAGATACAGTGAAAGGCAGGATGCATCACCACGCGGGCCACGCACGCGCGCACAACGAACGCCAAGAGGCGCCAGCAACCACAACGAACGCACGGCCTGTACACGAACGACGACCATATGTGTCCGTGTGAATCATGGACGAACGACCACACGGAACGTCAGTATTTGGATGTACGACTTTAGCCAACGCATATATTCGGATATACGACCACACGGAACGTCAATATTTGGATGTACGACTTTAACGAACGCATATATTCGGATATACGACCACACTGAACGTGAATATTTGGATGTAAGGCTTTAGCTAACGCAAATATTTGGATATACGACTTTCGCTAACACAAATATTTGGATATACGACCACACTGAACTTCAATATTTGGATATAAGGCTTTAGCAAACGCAAATATTTGGATATAACACTACAGTTAACGTCAGTATTTGGATATACGACTTTAACGAACGTAAATATTTGGAAATCCGACCACATTGAACGTCAATATTTGGATATACGACTTTAGCCAACGCAAATATTTGGATATACGACTTTTGCGAACTGCAAATATTCCCATTCAGTAACTTCATTTACCTCAAAATCAATCGATCGATGACATGCACATAAACGCTACAATATTCAACCAATGACTACAGTAAACGCTACAATATTCAACCACTGACTACAGTAAACGCTACAATATTCAACCACTGACTACAGTAAACGCTACAATATTCAACCACTGACTACAGTAAACGCTACAATATTCAACCACTGACTACAGTAAACGCTACAATATTCAACCACTGACTACAGTAAACGCTACAATATTCAACCACTGACTACAGTAAACGCTACAATATTCAACCACTGACTACAGTAAACGCTACAATATTCAACCACTGACTACAGTAAACGCTACAATATTCAACCACTGACTACAGTAAACGCTACAATATTCAACCACTGACTACAGTAAACGCTACAATATTCAACCACTGACTACAGTAAACGCTACAATATTCAACCACTGACTACAGTAAACGCTACAAAACTGCTAATAACTAGAGTATAAAATTCTCAGCCCCTGACTACAATATACTACAAAACTCTCAACAGTGGCTAGAATTAACTCCAAAACTCCGCGCTACAGATTACCATGAACTCCAAAACTTTGAACCACCTACTATATGTAACATCCTCTAAAATACTCAACCATTGACAAATACAAACTCCAAAACTCCCGACCCCTGACTAAAATGAACTCCAAATCTCTTTACCACTGACTATCTCTTTAATATCTCTACTACAAATTCTTAAACTCCCAAACTCTGACTACGCAAAACAAACTCCTACAATCTCAACTCCTGACTACAACCACCTCCCACTCTCCCAACACCTGACTTCAACCACCTCCCGCTCACCCAACACCTGACTCCAACCACCTCCCACTCTCCCAACACCTGACTACAAGCACCTCCCACTCTCCCAACACCTGACTACAACCACCTCCCACTCTCCCAACACCTGACTACAACCACCTCCCACTCTCACAACCAACTCCCACTCTCAAAACACCTGACTACAACCACCTCCCACTCTCACAACCAACTCCCACTCTCAAAACACCTGACTACAACCACCTCCAACATTCTCCACCCGTCTCAGCAGACATGAAGACCACAACCCACAACAGTAACCAGGAACTTTGCATATTTTGACCATAACCCACAACAATAACCAGGAACTTTGCATATTTTGACCATAACCCACAACAATAACCAGGAACTTTGCATATTTTGACCATAACCCACAACAATAACCAGGAACTTTGCATATTTTGACCATAACCCACAACAATAACCAGGAACTTTGCAGATTTTGACCATAACCCACAACAATAACCAGGAACTCTGCATATTTTGACCACAACCCCAGATTTCTATTATTCTCTCAGGAAAATCCAGCTTCAAGCGAACACTTCAGCCATGGGGCCACCCACACCGGACGCCCAAACTTGGGGGAAAGAAGAAAATAACATAGACATCAAAGTTTTGTCCTACGCCACATCACGGCTTCCTTACCAAGAAAACTGTCCAAGAGGATTGCTCCTCTGTCATTAGTCTACATCGTCTAGTTCACCAATGCCACGTCGAGCAACGTAAACTAGATTCTCTGTGGTTTACCGCTGCTCCATGAACCACTATGCCCAGACAACGGGTTTACATATGCCATTCGTGCATACACTACAGTTGGTCTTATCAAAATATCATCATATAATAAAGAGATTAAACTCGTGGTTTACTTTAGTTTAACACATTCAAAAATCTTAGAAGTTTACCATGAATACGATGATGAATACGATGTAATTAATATGTGTATCTGAAGTTTAACACTACGCACGTGACCATAATTTAACACTGTGTATCTGTTTAACATTATGTATATGACTACAGTTTAACATTATGTGACATCATTGTAACATTATATATACGCTTGGTGTAACACATCCTGTACGGCTGTAATTACTAGTGTGGACTTGTCTACGTTTAATGTGGTATATTCCTCTGTATGTATCTGTAATGTGGCACTGTATTATCTGTAATACAATACTGTATTTGTTGTCTGATGTCACGTGTCCACATTATGCATGACTCTACATAATGTGTCTAAAATCTAACACCATGTGTCTATAACTTAATATTATGTTAGTATCTACAGTTTAACATAATGCGAGTGTCCACAGTTTAACATTATGTTAGTCCTCACAGTTAAACATTATGTTAATGTTCACATTTTAACATTATGTTAACGTCCGCAGCTTAACATCACGTGAGTGTCTACAATTTAACATCAGACGCGTATGTAGATTAACAATGATGGACACAATAACAATTCCACATACCTACACTCGCACGTACTTTGATCCGACAACACACCCTAAGATTAACATTCAAAAAGATTAACATCAACTTCCTCTGTACCTTCTCAGATTACCATTGCAGGGAGCGGGCCTACACACACACACACACACACACACACACACACATACACACACACACACACACACACACACAGAGGCAGTACGAGAGCCTCCTAACTGTCCGTGGTGTTGTGGGCAGCAGTAGCAACAAGGATCAACAATTCATGGGTGATGGTCGAAGGCGGAGGAGAGGTGTGTGTGTGTGTGTGTGTGTGTGGGACACGACCCCCAACACCACACCTCACCTCCCTGCACCCTCCTCACCTCTTTACTTCTGTGATTTGACTCGTCTCTCCAACCCATTCTTTATCCCCTACTATCCTAAATAACGTACTGGACGGGAAATAGAGAGAGAGAGAGAGAGAGAGAGAGAGAGAGAGAGAGAGAGAGAGAGAGAGAGAGAGAGAGAGAGAGAGAGAGAGAGAGATACACAGACAGAGCGAAGATAAACAACTGAGCATCGATCGTGTCTCGATTTCTCCGGGAAAACACACAAGCGGCCAAATGTACTCAGAGAAAAAATATTATATTTGAGGAAAAAAATAATTTCTCTGACTCGGGAGGAAGATTCGTAATCCATGTCAAACTACGGATGTAGAACACCGTCTCTCCTCCAACGTAACACACACAAGAAGTCAGGCTGTATCACAGCACATGTAATTCACCCACGCTGATTACATGCTTCATAATAATGGTCGACTGGAAAACTTGAGAATTTTCTTGTCTACTGCTGGAAGGTAAGAGAGCCTGGAACACTACGACTTAATGGAAAGTACTGCTGGAAGGTGAAGAACTGTACTGCTGGAAGGTGAGGGACTCTGTAATGCTGGAAGGTGAAGAACTGTACTGCTGGAAGGTAAGGGACTGTACTGCTGGAAGGTGAGGGACTGTACTGCTGGAAGGTGAGGGACTGTACTGCTGGAAGGTAAGGGACTGTACTGCTGGAAGGTGAGGGACTGTACTGCTGGAAGGTGAGGGACTCTGTACTGCTGGAAGGTGAGGGACTCTGTACTGCTGGAAGGTGAGGGACTGTACTGCTGGAAGGTGAGGGACTCTGTAATGCTGGAAGGTGAAGAACTGTACTGCTGGAAGGTAAGGGACTGTACTGCTGGAAGGTGAGGGACTGTACTGCTGGAAGGTGAGGGACTGTACTGCTGGAAGGTGAGGGACTGTACTGCTGGAAGGTGAGGGACTGTACTGCTGGAAGGTGAGGGACTGTACTGCTGGAAGGTGAGGGACTGTACTGCTGGAAGGTGAGGGACTGTACTGCTGGAAGGTGAGGGACTGTACTGCTGGAAGGTGAGGGACTGTACTGCTGGAAGGTGAGGGACTGTACTGCTGGAAGGTGAGGGACTCTGTACTGCTGGAAGGTGAGGGACTGTACTGCTGGAAGGTGAGGGACTCTGTACTGCTGGAAGGTGAGGGACTCTGTACTGCTGGAAGGTGAGGGACTCTGTACTGCTGGAAGGTGAAGGACTGTACTGCTGGAAGGTGAAGAACTGTACTGCTGGAAGGTAAGGGACTGTACTGCTGGAAGGTGAAGAACTGTACTGCTGGAAGGTGAGGGACTGTACTGCTGGAAGGTGAGGAACTGTACTGCTGGAAAGTAAGGGACTGTACTGCTGGAAGGTGAGGGACTGTACTGCTGGAAGGTGAGGGACTCTGTACTGCTGGAAGGTGAGGGACTGTACTGCTGGAAGGTGAGGGACTGTACTGCTGGAAGGTAAGGGACTGTACTGCTGGAAGGTGAGGGACTGTACTGCTGGAAGGTGAGGGACTGTACTGCTGGAAGGTGAGGGACTCTGTACTGCTGGAAGGTGAGGGACTGTACTGCTGGAAGGTGAGGGACTGTACTGCTGGAAGGTGAAGGACTGTACTGAGGAACTGGTGTGGAAATAAGAGGCTTTCTGCTTCCAAAACGTTCCCTAAGCAAAAAGCAATTTAATAAAGCTGAAATAATGGTACTTACGTAAACCTCTCTCTCTCTCTCTCTCTCTCTCTCTCTCTCTCTCTCTCTCTCTCTCTCTCTCTCTCTCTCTCTCTCTCAACTCTCTGGGATCGAAGCCCGTCTGGGTCAGGTAGGAGATAGAGCTGTCAATGTGATTTTTTTTCCATCAGGATGGGGACTCTATATGGAGAGAGAGAGAGAGAGAGAGAGAGAGAGAGAGAGAGAGAGAGAGAGAGAGAGAGAGAGAGAGAGAGAACAGCATCAGGTGTCCTCCCAAAGTTACTAGGGAGAGCAGGCGTAACCATAGGATCACAACAGAGACGATGTCAATCAGCCATTCAAAGTCTTGGATTGGTAAGGTGTGTGTGTGTGTGTGTGTGTGTGTGTGTGTGTGTGTGTGTGTGTGTGTGTGTGTGTGTGTTTCCCTGGCCTGCTCACCCAGGTTTAGCCATCCATCCTCCTCCTACACTTCCACCGCACTCATCACTACACCACACTCACACTTACCACCCACTCACCACACCTTCACAAACACTTGCCACCCCTCACCATATCCGCACATACTGACTACAGCCTCACGAACACTCGCAACACACCTACACACTAACTACACTCTCACGAAACACTCGCAACGCACCTGCACACTAACTACACACTCTCCATACCTTTATACAGTCGTGACACATCACACACTCACACACTCACTCAAGGTACACCTCCCACACACTCTCACTCACCTCACATACATACACTCACTATAAATATTCACATTCTCACACCCCTAACACACACACACACACACACACACACACACACACACACTGCTGGGGTGGTGACTGTTCTTTCCTCCTAGGGTGTTGACAGCGAGAGAGAAGGTCCCACTGGGATAAAAAGGACTTTATGTTGTCAAGCGAGAGAGAGAGAGAGAATCAAACAGTTCTTCTTATTTACTTTTATTGATATCTAAGGTCCTCTCCCCTTCCATCCTCCCTCTTTCACCCCACTCAGTCTCCCAGGTCTTATCTCCCCGTCTGTAGTCTCCCATGAGAACGTCGTCTAGGTGGACCTAACTTTATAACCCTCTGGGAAATTCGACCCACTTGACAAATATTATATTTTGATCCTGCTATCAGAGGAGTGTGTCATGAAACCCGTTTTCTGAGGTCAGATCCTAACATCGGAATGGCCCGTTTTCTGAGGTCAGATCCTAAAATCCGGAAAATATTTATTTTTTCCTCGTGTGTCTTTCTCCTGCACATCTACATTGTTGGCATGAGAGAGAGAGAGAGAGAGAGAGAGAGAGAGAGAGAGAGAGAGAGAGAGAGAGAGAGAGAGAGGTTCTCTGCTCTTTATAAATCTCATTACACGTTAACAACTTTTTAACTACCGGTGACGTCATGATAATTAGGTGGCATTGTAGCCTAGCCATGGATGATGGTACCTTAATTGCGCTTCATATTATCTGTGTGTGTGTGTGTGTGTGTGTGTGTGTGTGTGTGTGTGTGTAGTGCTTATATCTCTCGGCTCTACAATCAGTCTGTCATAAGCCAAGAGCAAGACGAACAACACTATAGAGATAATGTCCCACTTGGTGTGATAATGGTCACCACCTGTGCCACTCCCCCAGGTCCAGAGGGAGGACACACACACACACACACACACACACACACACACGTTATGAACATGTTCACACATCTCTGAATTCGTTCCACTTTTCCTTCATCTCTGAGTAGGTTTGGTGACCAGAAATGAAGTGGGTGTTCCACATGAGGCGTGACCAGGGCGCTGAATAATGTGTGTACTGTGTTGTCTATTTTACAGCTAACATTTCTATCTAAAAGAAACCACGATTCCCTTAGCTTTAATTACACTGTGTAACGCAATTTTGGTTCCTGGGTTTACAGTAAGGAAATTGCTGAATTGTTTATGGACAAAAAGTGGAGAAAATAGCTATCATTCCCTTCAAACTTTGCTTTCATGACCAGTATAGGAATAATTTGAAACAGATTTATTTCCGATTGGACGACGGACGAATTTGCACATCTCTATTCATATAAAAAGAACAGAAAAACAACAACATATGGATCAAAATCAAGATGCATTTGTATCAATGTTAAACAAAAGTGATCACAAAAGATTTAGAAGTGAATCATTCTTTTAAATTTACGATTGTAATGTAAATTACTTTCACGAATCAGACCCCAAATATAATGTGCCATCATGTTCACGTTATATGTATCTTGGTGGCGGCGTTCAAAGTCCATTATATCGTGATGGAAGCGCTCGCCTTGCTCCTCCGAAGACTCTCCCATGTTCTTGAATTAATCATGATGATCGTCAAGGATATGGACTTTGAGGTGTTTCCTGCAGCCCATTTTGCCGTAGTTCTTCACCATAGTCTCAACCAGCTCCACATAGTCTTCGGCCTTGTGATTGCCGTAGTGGCTTCAGGGCTTCCGGGGCAAAGCTGCACCAAGCTGCTTCCTCCTTCCTAGTGAGCTTCTTGGGGAATTCCTTGCACTCCAGGACCTTCTTTATCTATGTTCCGACGAAGACACCGGCTTTGACCTTTGCCTCAGACAGCTTAGGGAGGAAGTCTTGAAGGTCACTTGAAGGCCGCAGCCTCCTTATCTAAAGCTGTGACAAAGTGCTTCATAAGGACTGAGTTTATGTGCAGTGGTAGCATCAACACCTTCCGGGGGTCCATCAGTGGCTCCCACTTCATGTTCATCCCCACAGAGAATTCTGTCCGCTGTGGCCAGTCTCGCCTGTGGTAGTGCTCCGCGGTGTTCCTGCTGTCCCAAATACAAAGGCAGTAGGGAAACTTGGTAAAAGTGCCTTGGAGACCCATCAAGAATGCCACTATTTTGAAGTCACCGATGACCTTCCAGCTCTACTCATCATACTTCAATGGCGTCTAACAAGGTCTTGACACTGTTGTGTTCTTCTTTGAGGTGCACCGAGTAAGCCGGGGGAAGAGAAGGGTACTTGTTCCAGTTACGGAGCAGCACGGCTTTGAGGCTCCTGGATGAACTGTCAATAAAGAGGCGTCACTCGTTCGAGTTACAGGCAATTCCGATTGCCTCGAACAGACTGGTTACCTTGTGGCAGAAGCAGAGCCCACCTTGACGGGTGAAGAAGCTGGATGAACCTAGTTGACGCTTCCTCTGATGTGCGATGTGTACACCTTCATCCAACGAGCTCCACTTCCTCTGATCTGTGACGTGCAGATTTTCATCCAACGAGTTCCACTGCTTGAGCCTGGACATCAAAAGCTCGGCAGTGGACTTTGTGAGACCAAGGTCTCTGATCAAGTCGTTGAGGTCTTGCTAGCTGGGGAAGTATGGGTTTCTCACCTCAGCTGCAACTCTGATATTGTAATCTGGATCTACGACGCCTTCCTCCCCCTCTGACCACTATTTATATCACTGGAAACTTCTAGAAACTTCCATATCAGGTACTCAACACTGAATCTATCTGGAATATTAGGAAAAATAGGTAAATTTCAAAATATCACTGTCCCGATCACAAAAGCAAAGTTTCAAGGGAATGACAGCCATTTTCTATAGTTTTAGGACATAATCAGAAAATAACACTTTGTTACTCAGGAACAAAAAAATAAAATTTTTCCACAGTGTTGTAGGCAAGAAGGAAATGTTTTTCGCATTTTAGATCGATAATGTTAACAATTCAAGTTATCTTCCTTCATTACTTGTAATAATAATGGTCTACCATGCATTCTATCATCTTCAATATCAATAGGTTTTTCATCACAAGACTGCGTTACATTTCTCTGCAAATGAATGAATCATATATATATATATATATATATATATATATATATATATATATATATGAGAGGGTCTCTCTACCCACTGTGGTCACATCCAGGAAGATGGCGGTCATCTATACTCAACTGACTACTCTCGACCGACCCCAATGATGACTCGCTGGAGACATGATACAGAAAGTTCGGAAAATAAATCCAATAAAAGTGACAGTTTATTCAGCTGTATCCGTCGTTCAGGCACGTCTACACCTCAGGACCCGTGCTGATCTGGTGACTGTGGTTTGCGAAGCAAGACAGCGAACAGCTTCGAAGGTCTCGCTCCTGGCGCGCTCGAAAGTGGGAGTGTTAAGTAACCGGTGAAGTGATCACGTAACAATGTCGTGTATAAAGAAGCTAAGCCATTAAACATGGTAAGACTCACAGGGAAACGTCGTCCCTTTGGTAAATAGGAACGATGATTGCCTGTACGAAGTCAGTGACTAACTCGTTACGTATCGTACAGATCACACAAACCCAGGCTTTGGGAAGTTAGTGTATTGTAACCTAAACTTTAAGCAGCCTGAGAGTGGTGAACCTAATAAAAAATAAGAGAAAGACTGAAATCCTCTGTACACATAACAATGATGACTCATGACAACGAAACCGTTTCGACTGAAGGTTCGAACCATTTCGAAACAGTGACGAAGTTTTGATTTGGAAATATCCTTGGTGGTAGTCATTGTCGATACTATCTTACTTTCCGAACTGAAACCTGACATATTTTCATATGTATAAAAATACAAAGCATATATATAAATATATGTATCCTCCCCTCCCGTTTTTTTCTAATTTTCCAAAAGCAGGAGCAGAGAAGGGGGCCAAGTGAGGATATCCCCACCCAGAGAATATTCGTTCAGTACAGTACAGAGGCCAGCAGACTAAACCAATTCGAAAAGAACTTGGGAGATACAAACAAACCTAAACCATTTTACCATAGTCGCGCCAGCAACCACAACATTCAACGGTATGACCTCCACCACCAGCACCACAGACGAGCTAACACGATAGCACATACGAAGAGCTGCAGAGTCCTGGGTCACACACGAACGTATCACGTAGGTTGATGACAGATCACCATCACCCACGCGGTAAAAGCGGCCCATCGCCAGTCTGTACAGATTCTGGAACCTTCCAGAAAAGCAGAGATAATGTTTATCCTGGACTAACTGACCTGTGCCAAATTTCCAGTTTGTACCCATTCTGGAACCTTCCAGATAACCAGAGATAATGTTTATCCTGGACTAACTGACCTGTGCCAACGTTCCACGCCCCCCGAATCACGCGTGCTGAAGTTACACGGTATACCAACAATGCTCCACAATGCTTCCTTCAATAGAAAACACACGTAGAACAGCGAGAACAATGTAAGATTAATCCCAGTCGGTTCATACGTCAGACGAGCAGCTCAGAACGTATGGCAGACACTTGAAGACAACGATGGGACGAAGTACAGACAAAACCCGAGGTCTGGACCACAGGGTAAACATGGAACATCTTCTGATTCCCTCGACGTCTCACAGCACTCACAGACTCTCCACTCACAGCACTCACAGGCTCTCCACTCACAGCACTCACAGACTCTCCATCTCACAGCACTCAGTGACTCTCCACTCACCCATCTCGATGTACACAATGAACCATGTTTAGCTTAGCTTCGTGATTCAAACACACCAAAGATCCAACACGAATACCTACACACACACTCCAAGCCTGCTGGGGGTATGTATGTAAATAATAAGGCACCCAAAAACACACGCTTCCAGATGACAATTATTCACATGCATCAAAGAACTTTCGCCATATGACACTTGTACACACACACACACACACACACACACACACACACAATACAGTCTTAGTCTTGTCTTCCATTTCAAACTGTCCCCTTCCCCCTGTCCCACCTCTTCTTCCTCTCCCTCTAACCAACCCAGAAAAAAAAAAAGAGAAAGATGTAGATATTATCACCATCGGTGTCTGTGATGGGGACACAATCTCTCTCTCTCTCTCTCTCTCTCTCTCTCTCTCTCTCTCTCTCTCTCTCTCTCTGACTAAACGAGGTTTTATGTTTTTTCATCCAGATTCCGATATATTTCGTTCGAGATGAAAGAGATACCATGTACGACTTCAGATACATATTCTACCCTTTGAGTACGACGGTACGACCCTTGAGTACGACGATACGACCCTTGAGTACGACGATACGACCCTTGAGTACGACGATACGACCCTTGAGCACGAAGGTACGGTCGTTAAGCACGACGGTACGACCCTTGAGCACGATGTTGCGACCAATTTGAAAACATCGGTACGACCCTTGGGTATGACAGCCCTGACCTTTGACCTAGAGGGTATAAGTCAGGCCAAAGATCAGGTCATCCTAAATACCTAATCTTTGTGCTCAAGGGTCGTTCTGTCGGTCTTACTAAAGGAGATAAAAGTTACGTGAGATTCCACAGCTGATAAACACACTTATATTACTTATATACTTTCTATATTACTTATATACTCATTAACATTTTTTTTCCAAAAGAAGGAACAGAGGGGGCCAGGTGAGGTTATTCTAAAAAAAAAGGCCCAGTCCTCTGTTCTTAATGCTACCTCGCTAACGCGGGAAATGGCGAATAGTTTAAAAGAAAAAAAAATATATATATATATATATATATATATATATATATATATATATATATATATATATATATATATAGGTAGGGTTGAGGGTCAAGTCAATTGGGAGGTGAGTTTGAATGGAGAAAAACTGGAGGAAGTGAAGTGTTTTAGATATCTGGGAGTGGATCTGGCAGCGGATGGAAACATGGAAGCGGAAGTGGATCATAGGGTGGGGGAGGGGGCGAAAATTCTGGGAGCCTTGAAGAATGTGTGGAAGTCGAGAACATTATCTCGGAAAGCAAAAATGGGTATGTTTGAAGGAATAGTGGTTCCAACAATGTTGTATGGTTGCGAGGCGTGGACTATGGATAGAGTTGTGCGCAGGAGGATGGATGTGCTGGAAATGAGATGTTTGAGGACAATGTGTGGTGTGAGGTGGTTTGATCGAGTGAGTAACGTAAGGGTAAGAGAGATGTGTGGAAATAAAAAGAGCGTGGTTGAGAGAGCAGAAGAGGGTGTTTTGAAATGGTTTGGTCACATGGAGAGAATGAGTGAGGAAAGATTGACCAAGAGGATATATGTGTCGGAGGTGGAGGGAACGAGGAGAAGAGGGAGACCAAATTGGAGGTGGAAAGATGGAGTGAAAAAGATTTTGTGTGATCGGGGCCTGAACATGCAGGAGGGTGAAAGGAGGGCAAGGAATAGAGTGAATTGGAGCGATGTGGTATACCGGGGTTGACGTGCTGTCAGTGGATTGAATCAAGGCATGTGAAGCGTCTGGGATAAACCATGGAAAGCTGTGTAGGTATGTATATTTGCGTGTGTGGACGTATGTATATACATGTGTATGGGGGTGGGCTGGGCCATTTCTTTCGTCTGTTTCCTTGCGCTACCTCGCAAACGCGGTAGACAGCGACAAAAAAAAAAAAAAAAAATATATATATATATATATATATATATATATATATATATATATATATATATATATATATATTTTCAGTGATGATAATATTTAATATTTCAACAAAACTGAAATGTTTTCAGCCTCGTTTGAAGTTGTCTACGAAGTGAGTTTATCTTTCAGCTGAAGTACATTAGAAAAAAAAAGCCTAAAATTCGATTTTTCTTTCATTGGTTTTGTGTCACAAAACGCCTTTCCCAAACAGACTAATATTAAAACAACGCTCTCTGTAAATAATAAATATCTATAATGAAAAAAAACGCTTTGTGAATATTTACAATGAAAAAAAAGGGAAAAAAGTTATCATATGCATGGGATTAGCCTAAATAAGAGGACAGAAATAGGTCCTTAGTTCCGGCCGCTGAGCTCGTAGCGTTTTTCCGGGAAGTCAAAAATCCAGACCATTAAGAATTTCAGACCATTTGTGCTGGTGAGGGACGTGGTGTTTGTGGCGTGAGTGAGGCAGAGAATGGTAATGAACGCTCACTCTCGTGTTCTTCTACTCTCGTGGCTTTGTGTGTGTGTGGTCAGCATATATATATAATATATATATATATATATATATATATATATATATATATATATATATATATATATATATGGATTTGTGTGAAAGTGTGAGTGTAAGGAGAGGAATTGAGCCTCAGATTGATGTAATTAAAAATAAAGTGGAATGGGGAAAAAAGTTAAGTGATTGTTAGTGTTTATGCACCTGGGAGCGAGAGGAGTGAGGAAGAGAGGCGAGTATTTTGGGAGAAGCAGAATGTTTGCGTCACCAACTGTGATGCGAGGGATCGAGTATCAGTGATGGGTGATTTAAATGCAGAAGTATGTGTTGTGGCAGTTGAGGGTATGTGGTACTTCACGTGAAAGAAAATGGTGAACAGCTTTGTGGAATTGTGTGCTGAAAAAGGACTGGTGATTGAGAATGCCTGGTTTGAAGAAAAAAAAAAGGGGTGTGGGGGGGACGTAATATAAGTCTACGTGACTGACTAGGGTTAATAGGGATCCGTGCTAAAAGAAAGACTTCTGGAGGGAAAGGTGTTGAGGGCAGCTGACAAGATATTTGATAACATCCTGGCGGACACGAGACGGAACATTTGTGAAGGTTTTAAGGAAAGAAGAAATGATAGGCGTGGGAAGAGGGAACTGAAAGTGAGCCTAAGACGCATGAGTGAAGACATACCAGGGGAGACAGTGAAGAATGGTAAAATGTTAGAGCTACCAAAAGTAAGGGAGTGGGCGAGGAATGTGAGGTTTTTAAGGAGGAAAAGCTTACATTTGTGAAAGACGTATGTGGCATGTGGGAGGTGGGCAAGGTAGTGAGTGGTAGGGTGAGGAAATTACGTTATCAAAAGAATGAAAAAAAAGAGAGGTGTATGGGGGCCACCTGCAGGGATGTGGTGCCAGAGACTGGGAGATGTACAAGAGAAAGCAGTGGGAGTTCAAGAAGAAGGAGAAAGGGATGGAAAACTGGACAAATGAGAGTAGGGGTGAAAGAATGCCGGCAAAGTTCTGGATGGATAAAAAAAACATGTTTCAGAAGGAGATGAATAGCGTTGGGAAAGCGCATGAATGAAGGAAAAAGATGGGATTGTGGTAAGAGACAAAAGAGATGAACAGAAGACTGACTGAACATTCTAAAGACTGCTGACAGAAGTGATGTGTTTCGGACGTGGGGGTATGTGAAGCGATAGAGTCATGACAAGCAGTTTGGAAACAAATATTGCAAGTCTTGCATGAGACGAAGTATGGCAAAGCGGCTGAAGTGAATGGGATTCCAATTGCATTTAATGAGGAGGGTGACAGTGTTGTTGGCTGGTTAGCTATGATTTTCAATGCACGTAGGGTTGAAGGTGAAGTGCCTGAGGACTGTAGACGGGCAAACGGACAAAAGTAATTGTACAAATTTGTACAAATTGTACAAATACGATAAGTTGTGTGGAAGAGGGAAGTTTGAGTGGGTGATGGCAGGCAAAGAACATCAAACTGGGGAGAAACAACATGTTTTTACGAGTGGTTGACGATGTGTGGATCAGGTGTTTGCTCTAAAGAATCTGTGTGAGAAAGAGCATCAGTTATACGTGACATTTATGGACGGTGTCGCGAATATATGGTGTGAGATGAGAGCTATGAGCAGCAGTGAGGAGATCTTTAAAAAGAACATGACGTGTGCGCGAATAGGAAGGGAAGGGGGTGAGTTGTTCCAGGTGGAGGCGAGTCTAACACAAGGTTGTCTGATGTCACCATGGCTATTTAATCTCTTTATGGATGGGTTGGTAAGGGAGGTAAATGCCCAGGGTATTAGAAGGGGAGGGAGTGGGTGCTGGTCTGCTGTCCATCAGGGGTGAAGCTTCGGAGTTAGGTACAAGTTGCTGTTTGCTGAAGACACGGCTCTGGTAGCAGACTCGAGTAAGAAACTGCAAAAGCTGGTGCTGAGAGAGCGTGTGGCAGTAGTAAGCTCTGAGTGCATGTGAATAAACGTAAGCTTATCCAACTTAGAAGAGTTCAGAGGAGAGTACCTGGACGAGATGGATTGTTTCTGATACCCAGAAGTAGACATGGCAGCAGACACAACCATGGGAGGTGAAGTAAGCAATGGGGTAGGTGAGGGGGCTAAGGTCGGGGTGCACTAGGGAGTATGCGGACAGGCAGAAGATGGGTATGTTTGATGGCACAAAATGACGATGGTGCTGGGAGGAGATGAGATGTGTGCCCTACACAAATACTACGCAAGAGGGTGGGTGTGTTAGGAGGTATATGAGGAGAGAGATGGGTTGACCGAGTAAGAAATGACTGGGTAAGAGAAAGGTGCAGCAGTGAGATGAGTATGGTTCAGAGAGCTGAAGGTGCGCTGAAGTGGTGTGGGCATATGGAGAGGATGAGTGAAGAGGCTAGCCAACAGTGTATACGAGTATAAAATGGCAATTGGTGAAACCGAGGACGAGATGGGATGATGGATTGAAAGGCGATGTGTTATCGGGGCCTGAACATGCAAAAGGAAGAGGGACTAATGGGATAGAGCGAATTAGAACAATGTGGTGTACAGGGGGCGACGTGTTGTCAAATGGGCTGAACCAGAGTATATGAAAGGGTTAGGAAAAACCACGGAGAGGTCTGTGGGACTTGGCTGTAGACTAGGAACTCTGGTTCCGCTACAATTAAGATATATGAGAACACTGACTGGAAAAATAAACTCTTGAAAAATGAGGACAAGGCTAAGCCCAACATATCCACGTCACTGCAGCAGTGAATAGCAGTTTTGTGAAACCTAACAGTTGGGAAACGAGCGAGATTTAAGGGGGAAAAAAGAAAAGAAAAGAAAAACTGAGTTTCCGCACTTCTGAATTTCAGCAGGTTCCTGCTTCCCTATACCGCGAGGCCGCGAGGCTTCGAACTGAGAGAGGAAATAAGTTTAGGGTGAGAGAACGAGCGGGGAGGAGGAGGAGGAGGAGGAGGAGGAGGAGGAGGAGGAGGAGGAGGAGGAGGAGGAGGAGGGAGGGAGGGAGGGAGGGAAAGTTAAGTCCAGGTGTATACAGTGAAATCATGGGCGTCAGGGTGTGACTAGGGTGTGAACATGTAGACCATCAAACACCTCGTTACACCTTCGTTGAACAAGATCAAGCTACCGGGAATCGATCCGTAGGGTTTCCGATCATCAACCCATCTCGCCAAGATGGTTAATATTAGAGGGGAAAGATGGTAGGTGGCAGGACAGTACCCCTAGGGGTGGGACACCACTGTTAATAGGATGAGAGGGGCAGGCAACTCGCTCCATCAACGACTACTGCAGTAGACCCACTACAGAGGAAGACATGTTTTAGAAAACGGGAAGACGAGGAAGACCCCAAAGGAAGCAAGTTCATGAAAGTCGAAGTGTGTCACTAGGGGAAAACTTCTTCGAAGTGTGTCACTAGGTGAAAACTGCTTCGAAGTGTGTCACTGGAGGAAGACTTGTTCGAAGTGTGTCACTGTAGGAAAACTGCTTCGAAGTGTGTCACTAGGTGAAAACTGCTTCGAAGTGTGTCACTGTAGGAAAACTTCTTCGAAGTGTGTCACTAGGTGAAAACTGCTTCGAAGTGTGTCACTGGAGGAAAACTTCTTCGAAGTGTGTCACTGGAGGAAAACTTCTTCGAAGTGTGTCACTGGAGGAAGACTTCTTCGAAGTGTGTCACTGGAGGAAGACTTCTTCGAAGTGTGTCACTAGGTGAAAACTGCTTCGAAGTGTGTCACTGGAGGAAGACTTCTTCGAAGTGTGTCACTAGGTGAAAACTGCTTCGAAGTGTGTCACTAGGTGAAAACTGCTTCAAAGTGTGTCACTGGAGGAAAACTTCTTCGAAGTGTGTCACTGTAGGAAAACTTCATGTCTTTTGTTACCTGATTCCTGTCCTCTTCTCTAGCACACTTGCGTTAGTCCCAATTTTACCACAAAATCTATCCACTATCTATTCATCATATTCATTTAGACACCCGTAGGCTGTTATCATGTTTCCACTCTTCCTCATTCGTCTATTATGGGCAGGTCAACGGCTGGTTAACCTGTGGCTCAGTTCCCTGACGTATAGTCCAGTCTTTGTTGCCCTTCTCTGGACCTTTTCTAGCAGATCAATGTATGGCATTACTCATGTGTACTGTACAGGGAGGGAGTTTTACACTCGTGTAGACCCTTGGGTGTGTGTGTGTGTGTGTGTGTGTGTGTGTGTGGTCATACATCACTTGCAATCGGACTAGAGAGTGAAAGAAAAAAAAAATTGGAGACCTCAGAACAGCATACACGTTCACGACTGAAGATCATGAGGTAGAAAATGGGAAGTGAGAGATAACAAGAGAATCATACCGACAAATCCAGGGAGGCAAGAAGAAAAGACAAACAAACATCTACTTTGGTGTGCTGTGTTGTTCTGATATGCTGTGTTGAGGTTTGTTGAGGGGGCGCTATGTTACGGTGCTGCTGGTGCGGTGTGGATGGTTCTGTTCTGTTGAGCTGTGTTATTGTCATATGATGTCGCGCTGATGCTCTGTTACGTTGCTATGTTGTGGTGTCACAGTGCTTCTGTACGGTGCTATGATATCGGTGTGGTGCCGGAGTATATGGCACTCTCCTGTGCTCAATAACTTGCTGTGATACGGAGCTCTGTTATGGTGTTCATCTGTCCCGTGATATAGTGCCATGTTCATGGTACAGTGTTGTATTGTGACGAGACGGTGCCATGACGCAGTGCCATGTTTGTGGGGCATCCAGAGTCAACAGCTGTGGGCCAGCAGGGCATTCTGAAGAGTTAGCTGTGGGCCGATCATGCAGCTGAAAGCTTTAGCTGTGGACTAACCTATCGTCCCGAAGACCTACTTGTCAATCTGACTCTCCTTCCTAAAGCTTTAGCTGTGGACCGGGTAAAAATAAACTTTTCTGAAAGCAGCAGATGCAGTTCGTCCCTGACTGGAAAGAGTAATTCCATACAGAAAAGACGGTAGACGGTACGAGAGACAGACGGACGGACGGACAGACAGGGAAGCAGGAGGACAGAGCAGGAAGCCAGCAGAAAGGTAAAAAAAAAAGAAAGCAGGCAAGCAGGTAAGGAAGCCGGATAGCAAGCAAGCAAGTAGACAGATGATCGGTTTAGCATGCAAGCAGTTGTGGGAGGAGAGGAAGAGATGAGGTGAGGAGACACTGGAGGGTGGAGAAGCACACACACACACATACACACACACACACACACACACACACATACATACGCAGGCAGCTGCTCAAACACTCAAGAGTCACTTACTGACGACCTGATCTTACCAAAAGGTACGCGTAGCGCTCACCGCTGGAGTTACGAAGAACGTGTCGCGTGAGTTACGTGTGAGATGGAGCGAGTGACTGTCGGCAGTCCACGTGTGGAGGAAGGAGGAGGAAAACACATCCACCTGCGCTGAAGGAGTGACACACGGCAGCCCCCCGTGGAGAGGTGGCGCACTTTAAGACAAGGCAAAAGTGATCGACAGATCCACTGGTCAACCACGATCCCATCTGACTACCTACCTACACACACACACACACACACACACACACGAACAGGTGTAGTCGCCCCCCTACCCATGTTTAACCCCTTCCCTCCTTTCCCCTCTACGCCACACCACCCACAACCCTTTAAACCCACCCCCGCCCCCCCAGTTAAGAATATATTCCCCCCAGAGTGTCATAAATCGGAGAAAAGTCAGCAGTAAAAGTGTCATCTCGGAGGTAATGACGCCATAAACAAGACGAAGGAAGGGAGTGCAGGGGGAGGAAGGGCTGCGTCCGGAAATGATGGGAAGGAGGGGAGGGGAGCGGAAGGGAAGGGGTGGTGGTGGTGGTGAGGAGGATGGAGGATGGGGGGAGGAGGTGTGGTGGTGCGGGAGGTGTGTATGGACGAAGGTGGTGGTGGTGGAGCGTAGTTCAGGTGACAACAGGTGATGGACGAGGGAGGGTGTCAGGCTGTGTGGCGGGTGACAGACACAACCTGGCCAGGGGCTTTACACAGGATAACTACACAGCAAAGTGATTCAGTCCCCTTCGGCGAGGCCGGATCACTGGTATGTGGCGGGGGAATTACATGGCATGTGTGAGTGTCGTGTCGTATGTAATACCCAGTATGGTCGGAGTTCCGTTAAGGGTTGTTGGGAGGGTAAAGGATGAACCAGTGTCTATCCTGGGTTTAGAAGGTGGCGGTGGCTTTCTATAGGCAGGCAGACATCCTGCTGTGAACAAGACGATGTTCTACTCGTGTGGAGTAACGGTGCATGTCTGTTGTGGCGCGAGGAGTGCTCGGGTCGTGTGATGCGAGTGACAGGTGACCTGCATGTGATGAGAATTTCCCAGTGTAGTGTGTGTGCGCCAGAGGGCCATGTAGGAGAAGTCTGAAGAGCGAGCGATGGAGAAAGAACCGCTCCTTGGGTAACCGTATGGTAGAGCACGAGGGTTCTGGAAGTGAATCCTTCGTGAGCGACCGTCGGGTCAGCCAGCTATAAGACTGGTTAACCACAATGTGTCATTTCTGCGGAGGATGGAATCAAAAGGTCTTCTGTGTCAGGGTTGCGTCAAGGAACAGTGTCAAATGCTTGGTTGACACCTGTTGCCACCAGTGGAGCGGGAGAGGTGGCGGTTGTGGTTGGTTGAAGCCGTCCAGGCAGGACCTGTTGTATGAGATCTGTGCTCAGTGTAGTCACGAAGAGGCTGGGCCTAATGCCGCGCCCTACAGGCTGGGGAGGGAGAGAGGGGCGCCTTCCTCGATCCAGCTGTGGACGAGGATCTTCCAGGAGTTTATATGTTACTGAGGACAGAAGTGAAGGAAGGGAGACACGAGTGAGGGAAGGGAGCTAGAAGGAGTCTCTGGTGGGTATGAGGATGGCTACTATGCCGGAAGTAGTTTCCAGGTGTGTCTCGGAGTTTGTGGTGTGGTCAGGAGTGGGTCGAGGTCAGGTGTGAGTGTCTGGACCGCCAAGTGGGTTTCGTGCTGATATCCACCATGTTGTTATCACGTCCAGATGCAAGACAGTGCCTTAAGGTCTTCATAGCCTTGAGAATGTCTCGTGGTCAAGCGTTCCGGGTGGAGTCTGTGTATATGTTGAACGACCGTTCAAGTCTAGGGATGTGGTTGGTATGTGGCTAATTCATGAGTCGTACGACTCTCTCTCTCTCTCTCTCTCTCTCTCTCTCTCTCTCTCTCTCTCGTCACCACCGACACTACAAAATCTCTCATCATCACCTCCGTCTCCGCGCGCAGTTGTTGGCACAAGTAGAGAGCGCGTACGGTCTGTAAACCTGGAGATGGATGAGCACCTGGCACCTGGCACTCGAGGGAAGGGAGTGCCAAGTGCTACAGTGCCATGCTACAGCGTTACCAACGGCATCCACGAGTGGTGTGTGGCGGGGTAAGGCGCTCAAGGGATATCCAGCAGCGTGGCGGGAAGGCGACGCAGGGCCAGCGAGCCTCACATGGCAGCATGATCCACAACACCGTAACACATGGCAACATGATACACAACACCGTAACACATGGCAACGTGATCCACAACACCGTAACACATGGCAACATGATATACAACACCGTAACACATGGCAACATGATACACAACACCGTAACACATGGCAACGTGATCCACAACACCGTAACACATGGCAACATGATATACAACACCGTAACACATGGCAACATGATACACAACACCGTAACACATGGCAACGTGATCCACAACACCGTAACACATGGCAACATGATATACAGCACCGTAACACATGGCAACATGATATACAACACCGTAACACATGGCAACATGATACACAACACCGTAACACATGGCAACATGATACACAACACCGTAACACATGGCAACATGATCCACAGCACCGTAACACGTGGCAACATGATCCACAGCACCGTAGCACATGGCAACATGATCCACAACACCGTAACACATGGCAACATGATCCACAACACCATAACACATGGCAACATGATACACAACACCGTAACACATGGCAACATGATACACAACACCGTAACACATGGCAACATGATCCACAACACCGTAACACATGGCAACATGATACACAACACCGTAACACATGGCAACATGGTCCACAACACCGTAACACATGGCAACATGATCCATAACACCGTAACACATGGCAACATGATCCACAACACCGTAACACATGGCAACATGATACACAACACCGTAACACATGGCAACATGATATACAGCACCGTAACACATGGCAACATGATCCACAGCACCGTAACACGTGGCAACATGATCCACAACACTGTAACACATGGCAACATGATATACAGCACCGTAACACATGGCAACATGATCCACAACACCGTAACACATGGCAACATGATACACAACACCGTAACACATGGCAACATGATCCACAACACCGTAACACATGGCAACATGATCCACAACACCGTAACACATGGCAACATGATATACAGCACCGTAACACATGGCAACATGATATACAGCACCGTAACACATGGCAACATGATCCACAACACCGTAACACATGGCAACATGATCCACAACACCGTAACACATGGCAACATGATCCACAACACCGTAACACATGGCAACATGATCCACAACACCGTAACACATGGCAACATGATCCACAACACCGTAACACATGGCAACATGATATACAGCACCGTAACACATGGCAACATGATCCACAACACCGTAACACATGGCAACATGATCCACAACACCGTAACACATGGCAACATGATCCACAGCACCGTAACACATGGCAACATGAACCACAACACCGTAACACATGGCAACATGATCCACAACACCGTAACACATGGCAACATGATCCAGGGTGGCAACGGGCCAGGCAGTTCGTCGCAACACAATTATTCATACGTATTGAGCGGGCGACCTGCAAGGTGTGAACAACCTCACAGCGCCTCTCTGGGGTGAGGTTGGAGGGTCTGTGTTGATGGCGGGGTGAGGTAGGGAAGTCTGTCTACCTTGGTGATGGGGGAGTAAGATTGAAGGGGGGGGTGTGTGTACATTGGTGATGGTGGCGCGGACAAGGCTGGACCACCACACTTAACCCAGGTAACAAAACACACACTTGTACAGATCAGATCTTCACCTTCAAACATTTTATATCAAGTTCCTTCCCCCTGCTTCCCTCTCCTTCCCCCCCAAGGCAGACCAACCAATCACAACACTTCTTTCATCCAGCAAAAGCCGTCAGGGAATCCACGCCCGCAACCAGCCAATCACCAAGATGCTCCACAATGATGTCATGATTTCAAGGCACACATTCCACTAATCACCGTGGGGATTCACGATCACGTCACGCCATCAAGGAGCGGAATCAACCAATCAACATGACACCCCACGATGGCGTCATCCCATCTCGGTTTTGAGTCAACCAATCAACACGCTGCTCACGACGACGTCATGGACACCCACTGTTTATCTGTCATCACGTATAAACAGGCCAGGGACTGATGGGTTCTTCAGCCAGCAGAAGCAACAGCAGACTATCTACGCTAATAGGCAACTGTTGCTTGTTGTATAATTCATCCAGTTATCATAGTAACAACGGCTGAAGCAGCAGTGGTTACTGGAACACAAATGGTTATACACCAGTCACTTACAAAACCCTATACTGAAAATTAGTACAAAACTCAGTTATTATATATAATGAACCAGTTATTATATATGATGAACCAGTTATCATATATAATGAACCAATTATCATATATAATGAATCACTTATCATATATAATGAACCAGTTATCATATATAATGAACCAGTCATCTTATATAATGAACCAGTTATCATATATAATGAACCAGTTATCATATATAATGAACCAGTTATCACATATAATGAATCACTTATCATATATAATGAAGCAGTTATCATATATAATGAATCACTTATCATATATAATGAACCAGTCATCTTATGTAATGAACCAGTCATCTTATATAATGAACCAGTTATCATATATAATGAACCAGTTATCGTATATAATGAACCAGTTATCATATATAATGAACCAGTTATCATATATAATGAATCACTTATCATATAATGAACCAGTCATCTTATATAACGAACCAGTCATCTTATATAATGAACCAGTTATCATATATAATGAGCCAGTTATCATATATACTCACCACATATCCCTCTCACTTCACCACTACTTGTTATCACCTCCCCATTTGCCCACTTCACCGATGTTCCCATTTGTTCCCTTGTCTTACGCACTTTATTTACCTCCTTCCAAAACATCTTTTTATTCTCCCTAAAATTTAACGATACTCTCTCACCCTAACTCTCATTTGCCCTCTTTTGCACCTCTTGCATCTTTCTCTTGACCTCCTGCCGCTTTCTTTTATACATCTCCCAGTCATTTGCACTACTTCCCTGCAAAAATCGTCCAATCGTCTCTCTTCTAATTCACTAACAATCTTACTTCTTCATCCCACCACTCACTACCCTTTCTAACCTGCCCACCTCCCACCTTTCTCATGCCACAAGCGTCAGCAAGGTAACGCCAGAAAACAGACGAAGAATGTACTATCCACTCATACGCACATATATGTACATCAACTCATACATGCACATTGACATACATACACATGTGCACATTCATACACATGTGCACATTCATACTTGCTTGCCTTTATCCATTCCCGTCACTACCTCGCCCCACAGGAAACAACATGGACTGGATTCGAACCCTGGGTAGGGAGTCCGGCCACCTGGGCCACATGGAGGTTGAGGTTGGGACATGACGAAGGAACAGTGGGCAACCAGCGGCTGTGTCTTGTAACCTCCGTTTCGCCCAGGTGGCCCAACGCCCTTCCTAGGGTTCGAATCCAATCCATGGTATGTATACGTATATCCTTTTTCTACCTTCGTTAAGGTAAGTCACGAATTTATCACATTATCTAGGGTTCATCAGAGGCCAGTGATCACATATGTAGCCCTTGCAGGCAGCCTCAGCCCCGAGAGAGACACTAATTACAAAAGTCAGCAGGGTAATTAATCCCTGGAGAGCGTTATCGCTGTTATCAGCTTTTTGACCCGGTTCTTGCTCTCCCTTTTCACTCTTTATCTTCACGACAACAAAAACTCCCATCTTTAGTGTGTACAACCACCAGTTCCTCGTATGTTCTGACTTTCACTAAAGTGGAGACTCTGCCATCGATGACTTCCCTTCACTTTCTCTTCCTGGAAAAGAAAAATATTACATCGACCGATCCAGTGCAGTAGACATTGTACCTCGACGTACATCTACAGAGGCTTCGTCCTGTGCTGTGTACAAGTTTCCAGCCCGTCTGGAAGGTGTTAAATTCTCATCTGCCTCCAGGCGGCTGGAGACGAACATTCCAGACATCCCGAGTTGTTCCAGGGGTGAGGGCCCTCAGCACTGGCACTCAGGACCCCAGGTGTTGCAGGGGTGAGGGCCCTCAGTACTGGCACTCAGGACCCCAGGTGTTGCAGGGGTGAGGGCCCTCAGCACTGGCACTCAGGACCCCAGGTGTTGCAGGGGTGAGGGCCCTCAGCACTGGCACTCAGGACCCCAGGTGTTGTAGGGGTGAGGGCCCTCAGTACTGGCACTCAGGACCCCAGGTGTTGTAGGGGTGAGGGCCCTCAGTACTGGCACTCAGGACCCCAGGTGTTGTAGGGGTGAGGGACCTCAGCACTGGCACTCAGGACCCCAGGTGTTGCAGGGGTGAGGGCCCTCAGTACTGGCACTCAGGACCCCAGGTGTTGTAGGGGTGAGGGCCCTCAGTACTGGCACTCAGGACCCCAGGTGTTGCAGGGGTGAGGGCCCTCAGCACTGGCACTCAGGACCCCAGGTGTTGCAGGGGGTGAGGGCCCTCAGCACTGGTACTCAGGACCCCAGGTGTTGCAGGGGTGAGGGCCCTCAGTACTGGCACTCAGGACCCCAGGTGTTGCAGGGGTGAGGGCCCTCAGCAGTGGCACTCAGGACCCCAAGGTGTTGCAGGGGTGAGGGCCCTCAGCACTGGCACTCAGGACCCCAGGTGTTGCAGGGGTGAGGGCCCTCAGCAGTGGCACTCAGGACCCCAAGTGTTGCAGGGGTGAGGGCCCTCGGCACTGACACTCAGGACCCCAGGTGTTGCAGGGGTGAGGGCCCTCAGCACTGGCACTCAGGACCCCAGGTGTTGCAGGGGTGAGGGCCCTCAGCACTGGCACTCAGGACCCCAGGTGTTGCAGGGGGTGAGGGCCCTCGGCACTGACACTCAGGACCCCAGGTGTTGCAGGGGTGAGGGCCCTCAGCAGTGGCACTCAGGACCCCAGGTGTTGCAGGGGTGAGGGCCCTCAGCAGTGGCACTCAGGACCCCAAGTGTTGCAGGGGTGAGGGCCCTCAGTACTGGCACTCAGGACCCCAAGTGTTGCAGGGGTGAGGGCCCTCAGCACCCCAAGTGTTGCAGGGGTGAGGGCCCTCAGTACTGGCACTCAGGACCCCAGGTGTTGCAGGGGTGAGGGCCCTCAGTACTGGCACTCAGGACCCCAGGTGTTGCAGGGGGTGAGGGCCCTCAGTACTTTCACTCAGGACCCCAGGTGTTGCAGGGGTGAGGGCCCTCAGCACCCCAAGTGTTGCAGGGGTGAGGGCCCTCAGTACTTTCACTCAGGACCCCAGGTGTTGCAGGGGTGAGGGCCCTCAGTACTGGCACTCAGGACCCCAGGTATTGTAGGGGTGAGGGCCCTCAGCACTGGCAATCAGGACCCCAGGTGTTGTAGGGGTGAGGGCCCTCAGCACTGGCACTCAGGACCCCAGGTGTTGTAGGGGTGAGGGCCCTCAGCACTGGCACTCAGGACCCCAGGTGTTGTAGGGGTGAGGGCCCTCAGCACTGGCACTCAGGACCCCAGGTGTTGCAGGGGTGAGGGCCCTCAGTACTGGCACTCAGGACCCCAGGTATTGTAGGGGTGAGGGCCCTCAGTACTGGCACTCAGGACCCCAGGTGTTGTAGGGGTGAGGGCCCTCAGCACTGGCACTCAGGACCCCAGGTGTTGTAGGGGTGAGGGCCCTCAGCACTGGCACTCAGGACCCCAGGTGTTGCAGGGGTGAGGGCCCTCAGTACTGGCACTCAGGACCCCAGGTGTTGTAGGGGTGAGGGCCCTCAGTACTGGCACTCAGGACCCCAGGTGTTGCAGGGGTGAGGGCCCTCAGCACTGGCACTCAGGACTCCAGGTGTTGCAGGGGTGAGGGCCCTCAGTACTGGCACTCAGGACTCCAGGTGTTGGAGGGGTGAGGGCCCTCAGCACTGGCACTCAGGACTCCAGGTGTTGCAGGGGTGAGGGCCCTCAGTACTGGCACTCAGGACCCCAGGTGTTGTAGGGGTGAGGGCCCTCAGCACTGGCACTCAGGACCCCAGGTGTTGTAGGGGTGAGGGCCCTCAGTACTGGCACTCAGGACCCCAGGTGTTGCAGGGGTGAGGGCCCTCAGTACTGGCACTCAGGACCCCAGGTGTTGGAGGGGTGAGGGCACGTGTGATGGTGATAGCCATGGTGGGATGAACACCCTGGAGGACTGGTTAACTGGGGATTACTGAGGGATTGGTGTGGGAGGTAATGGTAGGGAGAGGGTGGCCCATTGTTGGAGAAGGTTAAGACCGCTGGGTGGTGGCGGTGTTGGAGATAAGAATACTGGTGGTGGTGGTGGTGGAGGTTTTGGTGATAGTGTAGGGAAGGGTGAAGCTGTGGGAAGATAATAGATATGATGGTGTTAGTGGTGATAGGGAAGATAAGGATAACTATTTTGTAGTGATGGAGTAAGTGTTGGTGATAGTGTGGGAGGTGGTGGTGGTGCTGGAGGAAGAGGTGGGAAGGGGGGGGGGTAGCTAAACCTACTGGGAGATCATGGAAAACAGTTATAAAGGTTGTTGTTGTGGGCGTGTGGGTGGGTTATAAAGGTTGTTGTGGGCGTGTGGGACGGTTATAAAGGTGGTTGTTGTGGGCGTGTGGGGCGGTTATAAAGGTGGTTGTTGTGGGCGTGTGGGGCGGTTATAAAGGTGGTTGTTGTGGGCGTGTGGGACGGTTATAAAGGTGGTTGTTGTGGGCGTGTGGGGCGGTTATAAAGGTGGTTGTTGTGGGAGTGTGGGTGGGTTATAAAGGTTGTTGTGGGCGTGTGGGACGGTTATAAAGGTGGTTGTTGTGGGAGTGTGGGTGGGTTATAAAGGTGGTTGTTGTGGGAGTGTGGGACGGTTATAAAGGTGGTTGTTGTGGGCGTGTGGGGCGGTTATAAAGGTGGTTGTTGTGGGCGTGTGGGACGGTTATAAAGGTGGTTGTTGTGGGGAGTGTGGGACGGTTATAAAGGTGGTTGTTGTGGGAGTGTGGGACGGTTATAAAGGTGGTTGTTGTGGGAGTGTGGGTGGGAGATGATGATCAGGGAGGTTGTGGGGGTTGACTAGAGGTGCACATGTGGTCTTCTGTCCTGGTGGTCCGTGGGAGTACATGGGAGAGGGTGACACAAGACCCGATGGTCTTTGACGAGGTTACCCACTGGAGGACAGCAAAAGTAGCATCAACTTATAATCTACATAGATGGAGACGGGATGATAAAGGTAGAATGCTCCTCCCCCACCCATTACTATAGATGGAGACAGGAGGGCAAGGTAGAAGGTACCTCCCCACCACCCACTACAGATGGAAACACGAGTATAAAGTAGAGGCTTCCTCTCCACTCACTTAAATTACATGGTAACAGGATAGGTAGAAAGCTTCTCCTCACCCACCACGATAGATGGAGGTAGGATACTAGGCTTGAAGGTTCCTCCTCATCCACCACGATAGATGGAGACAGGACAGGAAAGTAGAAGGCTCAGAGAGGAAGAAATATATGCAGTTGTATATGTTGTTGTGAAAGGGATGGTGGATGTGGTCGTCATTGTACAGTGTACAGAACAAGATCCAACATCATAGCTGTACAGTGTATGGGACAACGTTGTACACACAGTAAAGAAAAATAGTACCTGACCACTTTCTGTCTGAAACAATACGACAACCACGGACGAAAGATTATGAGAAATGCCCGTCAGTCTGGCCTCACGCTGGTAGCCATGGTTTCTGAACTATATCTATATTTTCAATTGCTAGCGACATTTCATCTGCCACAATCAAAGTTATCTTGACATCATATTTCAGTGGAAATTTGTCTCCCTACGTTCACACGTACCAACCCTACCCAGACAACACGTTATTGATCACTGCGAAATTCATCGACTCCATCTGTGAACATTCATTGTTCACTGTGTGTACATCTTCGTGATAGCGAGGTACTGGTGCAGCCTTCCCTCACACTCTCTCGCTAAATGTCTCCAGCTTCCAGCGGGCCGAGAGGGGAGGTGTGGTGGAGAGGGGAGGTGGTGTGGAGAGGGGGGATAAAAAGAGATACGTCTCTCCCTTGGTTGTCGACAGGAGAGACGGGGTTGTGAGAGGTTAAGAATTATAGAGAAAGGTTCGTGGGAGTGAACTAGAGAAGGTCAGGCAAGACACGAGACAAAGTAAAGATGATATGAAAACTTGAGCATCAAGAACCTTCGCTCTGTTGCCCACCAGTCAGCTGATACTTTTGTATTCTATCTATCAGTTCATCTATCTATCTATATATCTATCATCAACGCCACTCCTCATTTTTTTCATGGGGGTAGGCGGGTCAGGTGCACAAGAGCCTTTACCATGACCCACACCCATCTCAGACCCATGACCCATGGGGGCTGTGATGTAACGCCAACTCAACGTAAATTCTACATACAATTATCGGAAACGAAATAAACAAATGGTTGTTAAATGAATAAAATGTGAAATATGAAATGATTATCTGGTACCTTAGACTCTATTAGCTATATCTATAGTCCTCATATATATATATATATATATATATATATATATATATATATATATATATATATATATATATATATATTCTTTTTCTTTCAAACTATTCGCCATTTCCCGCATTAGCGAGGTAGCGTTAAGAACAGAGAACTGGGCCTTTGAGGGACTACCCTCACCTGGCCCGATTCTCTTGTTCCTTCATTTGGAAAATTAAAAAAAAAAAAAAAAAACGAGAGGGGTGGATTTCCAGCCCCCCGCTCTCTCCCCTTTTAGTCGCCTTCTACGACACGCAGGGCATACGTGGGAAGTATTCTTGCTTCCCTATCCCCAGGGATAATATATATATATATATATATATATATATATATATATATATATATATATGTATATATATATACATTGCACTCTGTCGCTGTCTCCCGCGTTAGCGAGGTACCGCAGGAAACAGACGAAAGAATGGCCCAACCCCCACCCATATACACATGTATGTACATAAACGGCCACACATACATACCTATACATTTCAACGTATACATACACATACATACACAGACATATACATATATACACATATACATACTCATACATGCTGCCTTCATCCATTCCCGTCGCCACCCTGCCACACTTGAAATGGCACCTTTCCTAGGGCTACCTCGCGCGCACTCGATGGGAGGGGGGGAGGGGAGGGGGGCTCCCCTCCCATCGAGTGCGCGCGACGTAGCGCTAGGAAAAGACAACAAAGCCACATTCGTTCACACTCAGTCTCTAGCTGGTAAAGCGTGTGAAAGAAGAAAGTTAAGAGTAAATGGGAATAAGAGCAAGGTTATTAGGTACAGTAGGGTTGAGGGTCAAGTCAACTGGGAGGTAAGTTTGAATGGAGAAAAACAGGAGGAAGTAAAGAGTTTTAGATATCTGAGAGTGGATCTGGCAGCGGATGGAACCATGGAAGCGGAAGTGAATCATAGGGTGGGGGAGGGGGCGAAAATTCTGGAAGCCTTGAAGAATGTGTTGAAGTCGAGAACATTATCTCCGAAAGCAAAAATGGGTATGTTTGAAGGAATAGTGGTTCCAACAATGTTGTATGGTTGCGAGGCGTGGGCTATGGATAGAGTAGTGCGCATGAGGGTGGATGTGCTGGAAATGAGATGTTTGAGGACAATATGTGGTGTGAAGTGGTTTGATCGAGTAAGTAACGTAAGGGTAAGAGAGATGTGTGGAAATAAAAAGAGCGTGGTTGAGAGAGCAGAAGAGGGTGTTTTGAAATGGTTTGGGCACATGGAGAGAATGAGTGAGGAAAGATTGACCAAGAGGATATATGTGTCGGAGGTGGAGGGAACGAGAAGTGGGAGACCAAATTGGAGGTGGAAAGATGGAGTGAAAAAGATTTTGTGTGATCGGGGCCTGAACATGCAGGAGGGTGAAAGGAGGGCAAGGAATAGAGTGAATTGGATTGATGTGGTATACCGGGGTTGACGTGCTGTCAGTGGATTGAATCAGGGCATGTGAAGCGTCTGGGGTAAACCATGGAAAGCTGTGTAGGTATGTATATTTGCGTGTGTGGACGTGTATGTATATACATGTGTATGGGGTGGGTTGGGCTATTTCTTTCGTCTGTTTCCTTGCGCTACCTCGCAAACGCGGGAGACAGCGACAAAAAAAAAAAAAAAAAAAAAAAAAAAATATATATATATATATATATATATATATATATATATATATATATATATATATATATATATATATATATACTTTTTACAGTATGGCAGTGTAAGTGACACTCCTCTACCTACTTAAAGAAAATATTTTCTACAAAAACATGAACCAAAATTTAGTACGATATTCATAAAATTTTCTTCAGCACGAAATAATAACAGAAAATATGAAGAACATCACACAGAAATATTACCAAAATCTAATAAAACTTTTTCACCTTCTGTAATAAAAATTCCCGCCAGGCGTGAGGGAATCTACTAAGGTCAAAATTCGTCTCGATAAATTCTGTCTATGGAGGAAATACAGGGGGAGCTATGCCAGACCTAATTCTGCCTCTATTCATGGATGGGAGGGGGAGAATAGTTCACGGCTGGGTGTGGGGAGAATAGTGAGGTCATGGCTGGGTGTGGGAAGAATAGTGAGGTCATGGCTGGGTGTGGGGGGAATAGTGAGGTCATGGCTGGGTGTGGGGAGAACAGTGAGGTCATGGCTGGGTGTGGGGAGAATAGTGAGGTCATGGCTGGGTGTGGGGAGAACAGCGAGGTCATGGCTGGGTGTGGGGAGAATAGTGAGGTCATGGCTGGGTGTGGGGAGAACAGTGAGGTCATGGCTGGGTGTGGGGAGAACAGTGAGGTCATGGCTGGGTGTGGGGAGAACAGTGAGGTCATGGCTAAGTGTGGGGAGAGATAGTGAGGCCATGGCCGGGTATAGGGTAGGGAGGGCACATGGAGAGTGTAGGGGAGGGAGAGGACATGGGAGTGTAGGGGAGGGAGTTGACGTGAGCGGGTGTAGGGAAGGGAGAGGACATGGCCGGGTGTAAGGGGAGGGAGGAGACATGGCCGGGTGTAAGGGAGGGATAGGACATGGCTGGGTGTAGGGGAGGGACAGGACATGTCTGGATGTGGTGTGGGGAGAGGACATACCCGGGTGTGGGGGATGGAGGGGACATGAAGGGTGTAGGGGAGGAGAAGACAGTAATGGACTTATGAACACCCATAACAGATGGTCATGTCCTGGTAATATATTATCTCCAGAGGGTCTATGGTGCTGCTGTCATGTGTTCAAGCCAGGTGACAACACACACACACACACACACACACACACACACACACACACACACACACACACGCCAAATCTTCCTCTCTAACTATAAGTTGTCATTAGTCTTCATAAATGACAACATTCATGTCCGAAACTTCTCTCGCTCCCTCCTTTTTCCGAGAGAAGCTCCCATTATCAGTGACGTTATAGAAAATGTGGTGCTCATAAGCCGAGTCTATCCGTTGTCAATCTGTTTGGCAGGGGAGACAGACGATGGAAATGGACACACATGAAGCAATGTCTCCCAACGTCGTTCCACAAATCCTACATAAAGTCTCTAACAACGACTTGACACTGTGGTGAAATCCCCCTCACGACCAAAACCCCGTCCAATAGAACCATCTCAGACCATCATACATACCTCAACCTCGTATGACCTCTTGTGACCCTCAGGTCATAAACTAAACACCCGAGCAGACAGACGGCACTGACCTTCACAACTGAAGGTCTATTTGTGTTTGACTTCCGCCATTCAACAGTCCAGTGTTATCTTCCAGCGGCCCATCGCCATGGACTTGGGGCGGTTGCGCTCGCACAATTAACACTACCAACGTGGCTGACCCAACTTGCCTAGGAGATAAACGTGCATCAGTGCAATCAGTCAGTTGGACAGTAAACTTGCCACAGACCACAAGAACGCTGATCTAGTGCCTGAACACGTCTTACCTATGTGACTTCCGACTTAGCTTCATGGGATTCCATGGGGCTTAGCCACCGTCGGTATGAGCTCTGGGGTCCTTCTTTTGCCGACAGGGCGCCCCGTGGTGACATCATTAAAGCCTTCTACCGCAGTTCCAACAGGATCTCGGCCAAATTTCTTCTACCCCCGCTGCACGACCCTGGACACCACTACACACTTCTCGAACTCCGGAAGCTTAACCTCCTCCCATCTACCACAACGGCGGCAGCAAAGCTACGACGGGACGTCTTCTAACCCTCCCTCCTCTCCTACTGCACAACCCTGACACCTCGGTACTCCACCTCGCCTGTAACTATATACCACGAGACGCACCTCGCCTACAGGAGGGACTCTCGGCCACAACACCTGCTGTTGCCCAGGCGCCAAGGGACCTCTTCCTTCCCCTTGCCAACCTCCATCTCACACTTGAGGTACCTCAGGTCTTACCTAACCTGACGTGCAGCTGTGCGCCCTGAGTTACATCACCAACTATACTTACCCAATGGAGCACCAGCGTGTTATCACCCGCGCTCCCGTATACAACCCCACCCCGCCACTCACCACTGCTGGTTCTGGCGACGGTTTTGTTAAGACTGTGCGTCCTGACTTTCGCAGATCCACTGTGCCCATACGGTACGTGCAGATCAACACCTGAAGAACTTGTTTTGAACATCTGACTGCTAATTACGTTACAGGGTGTATGAGGAGGTCAGCGGAAACCACGGAAAGGTCTGTAGGGCCTGGTTGTGGATAGGGAGCTGTGGTTTCGGTTCACGATATTTAGGGAGCCGATGTGTGAGGAAACCAGGCGATTCCTTTGTCTGTTCCTTGATGGCGACACCCGCTCAGTCTCGCTCAGGGACAAGATATCCAGGTCTTTCGGCTCTCACCTTTATCAGCTACAGACCTAAACCGGATTACCTTAAAGGGTAAGATATCCCTTCGTAATTTTGTTTTGAAAAATTCCATGAGTACATTACTTAATACTGGTGAAGGAAGGGTTCTCGTCTCTATACCGAACTTCGAACTTCTCGACATAATATTCTCCATCAAACTGAAATACACAGTCTTTAATGCACAACTTTATTACTTCAATAAACCGAGTCTGAAACAATTACATTGAGATTATCCAAGGAATCAACCTGATATTCTAACAACTTAATTAAATCTACAATTGTTCATGATATTAGATTTTGATATATTACCAACCAAAGGGCTTAATAAAGAAACTAACCATTTTGATAACTTATATGTGACTGAGCCCACTGTACTCACAATGGGTACCGCTGGATGGCTTGGCTTGGCCTATGTGTTTTGATAAGTCTATACATCTATGGTAATGTTGGGGACAATGATGAAAAATCTTTGATGAACGAATCATTACCTTTCAACAACAACTTCAGTTGGTTATCAAAGTGAGAATTAACAGTGTCTCGTGGATCTGTACTAAGTGTAAAGTGTGTTGTATCAATACACAAAAGTGTGTTGTATCAATACACAAAAGTATGCTGTATCAATACACAAAAGTATGTTGTATCAATACACATAAGTGTGTTGTATCAATACACAAAAGTATGTTGTATCAATACACAAAAGTATGTTGCATCAATACACATAAGTGTGTTGTATCAATACACAAAAGTGTGTTATATTAATACACAAAAGTGTGTTGTATCAATACATTAAAAGATCATCAATTTTCAACAAATCAACTTTGTCCATAACCACCACTGTGTAAGTCTTACTTGCTGTAGTAATATGTAGTTCGCTGACGTTCTTCAAACAGTTAACAGCACTGATGAATCTATGTGGACAATTTGGAGCAGCTGGTGCTGACAAACTATCACACACTACGCTTTTACAAATGTTCCCTTCATCGCTAGACAATTCACACTGTATATTTCTGCAAATTCCAAAATGATCTTGCAACTTCAACATAGTGAACTTCTTTGTTTGAGCAAATAAAACTAATACCATAACCTAAAACACACGAAGTATCCTTGTGAAGTTGTTTATGAGCAAGGTTAACCACAAAGGAAGGTTTGTGTTCTGAGTACAATCAATGTTGTCGACGAGGTGGGCCAACTTCCAATTCAGTTTCCTTTTAAAGACTATGCCATCCATGTCTTAATCTGTCATAGCAATAGCCCAACATACGGTTCTTCTACTGTGTCGGTATAGCCATATAGAAGGCACGTTTCTTCTCTCGTAGTGAGATGCTAAAGGCTTCCTCCTTCCTCCTCAATCCTCGTTAGTTCAATGAGTTTCTTCAAAATGATACTTTGGAGGAACTCCACTGGTAACCTCAGTTTGTGGTGCCTTGAGTCACGGTGTTGAGTGAGCAGTGACGAAGGGAGGAAGGACCAGGCGAGCTTAACGTAGAAGAGCAGTGGAGGAGCCGTGTGGCATCCATGATGCAGTATGTCACAGTGGTGCGCGTGATCTAGTATTTGTTGACAACCGAGAGGTAATGTGACGTATCTGCTGGTGATGGTCCGCCTGCTGGTGGAGGAACCACAGCAGGTAGTGTAGCGTATATTCTGCTGGTGGTGGAGCCACAGCAGGTAATGTAGCGTAACTGTTGCTGGTGGTGGAGGAGCCACAACAGGTAGTGTAGCGTATCTTCTGCTGGTGGTGATGCTGGAGGAGCCACAGCAGGTAATGTAGCGTATCTTCTGCTGGTGGTGGAGCCACAGCAGGTAATGTAGCGTATCTTCTGCTGGTGGTGATGCTGGAGGAGCCACAGCAGGTAATGTAGCGTATCTTCTGCTGGTGGTGGAGCCACAGCAGGTAATGCAGCGTAACTGCTGCTGGTGGTGGAGGAGCCACAGCAGGTAATATAGCGTATCGGAGATACAGCCCAGGGGAAACAGATGGGCGGAAGGCGATATCGACCATCTTCCAACACAATGTAAAGGTCACAGTTGTCTTGCCTTGGTGTCTGTCTGTCTCTCTTTCTCTCTTTCTTTCTCTCTTTCTCTCTCTCTCTAAACAATGGAAATTAAACTTTACAAATCTCGGAGGCACATCCTCCCTCTTGCTGGATCACCGATCAGAAATAAGGGAAGCCTCCTTCGACGGTCGTGCAGATGAACTCTGGGGAAGAAGGAAACACAGCTGGCAAGTCAGTGGCGCCAGCCCTCGCGAAATGGACTGAGGTTCACGAGCGGCGTGCCACTGGGTCCTGTCCTGGGACCACTGCTCTTCTTGATCGAAGTGAAAGGAACTGCCAAAAGCAATGGACTTCTGCGTGCATCATGAGTCTGCGGTGAATCCCATGCTCACGAGACAAG
>NC_092236.1:48102434-48104934 GCF_036320965.1 Panulirus ornatus | reverse complement strand
GTGCCACATCCACAGCGCGAGTGTGTCCCCCACCTTGATGTGCGAGGCCACGAACACATGTTTACAAACTCTACCTTTAAAAACTTGCTGGTGATGAGCGGCAGCAAGAGCACAGTTCCAGAGACGAGGTGTGTGTGTGTGTGTGTGTGTGTGTGTGTGTGTGAAACGAAGCAACGACAAGAAGTGACACTTCGTGATATGAGGGTCAGGAGCGAAACAAGCGTAGCTTAACGTGGTGACGAGTGTCAGAGGCGTCGTGGTGATGGTGGTGTGTATCTATCTACACACGTGAAGTGATGAAGACGAGCGAGCGAGTGGTGAGCTCTCTCTCTCTCTCTCTCTCTCTCTCTCTCTCTCTCTCTCTGGCGGCTGTCCCCTCCAGGCCGACATGGGAGGATGGGAGCGTGAGCCTCGCTCGGACCGTATTCTCGTCCAAGGAGGACAAAGATGGCATCAGTCAGTAGCCACCTCCCGAGAGAACAGGGAAAAAGTACGACACTTGAAGACAAACGCGCTCACCTGCCTGCACACACACACACACACACAGGACGAAGTCCAACAAGGAAAAAGGAAGGAAAACACAAGTGTGGTGCTGGCTGTGTCATGACAAGTGTGGTGCTGGCTGTGTCATGACTACAAGCAAGCAAGGAAGCAAGGAAGCAGGTGGGTGGGCTACCCTGGTTCACGCTGAGGAAGAGGACAGGATAAACCTAAGCCGATGTTTCGCAGCTTCGTCTCGGACAACTGAATGACGAAACGCTGAAAAAGAGGTTTCATCTAACAACACTGACGGTCTGCTTGGGGGGAGGGGGGGGGCCCCACCTGTGACACGGGGCGCCTCTAAGGATGGCCGTCATTTGCATAATTAGCTCATATGATCTCTGGTGAATGAGATGTCACTCACATGTCAGAGAGAAAGAAAAGAAAAAAGATGATGGTGGCTAGAACACAGCTCTGACGAACCCCCCATTACTACTGGGACAACAGTTGTTGATCCCATTACCAAGGCATGGATGCTGCCACTGGGCCTAAAGGTATATGGGATCAAGGAGATTAAAAGAGGAAGGTGAAATGAGGGGAAACTTGGAGAGAGAAGCCTGGTGCCATACCTTAGTATAATCTTTGGAAATATAAGTCTGCCTATGTTGAAGTCACGATGAAGATGTTTGTGAAGGTTCGCTTCGTCAAAAGGAAGAGAGAGCCACGGATGCGTAGCGAAATGGAGATGAAAAGAACGCCCATCTTTAAGAAAAAAAGAGACTCTGTATCTGAGTTTCTCTGGAGACGGGGAGGAGCAGCAGTAAGGTAACGAGAGTATGGGAAACTTTGCGGAGTGAGAGAACTGATCCTGGAGCACACACACACACACACACACACACACACACAGGGGCTTGATGACGCTGGGCTGAGCAGGGCAAGGCTCGTGTCTGGAAGGTGAGTTGAGCGAAGGTCTTGGTAACGTGGGTGTGTCCCAGCGTGGGGCAAGCAAGAGTAGGTAGGCTGAGTTACAGAAATGATTTGATAATTTCTGGTCTTATAAAACCTGAGAGAATGTGTTGTTACTGGACCGCGGGCGTGGGACTGCTGGACCAGGGGTTGTGGGAAAGCTGGACCGTGGGTGTGGGACTGCTGGACCAGGGTTGTGGGAAAGCTGGACCGTGGGTGTGGGAGTGCTGGACCGTGGGTGTGGGAGTGCTGGACCGTCTGTGTGGGACTACTGGACCGTGAGTAGTGGGAGTGCTGGACCCGAAATATCTGGCAATCACTAAGGAACAAGTAGAGAGGACTAAGCCTCGCCAGTCAACAAAGCAAGTCAACACAGGTCAAAGGTCAGGCTGGGTGTTGTTGTTGACGTCATGACCTCGCCATCTTACAGCCAATCCAGCAGTTAATCCTCCCCACCAGTCTTGCTGATGGAAGGGCTCCTGCACGGGTGTGTGTGTGTGTGTGTGTGTGTGTGTGTGTGTGTGTGTGTATTCAGGAGGGGGGAGAATATGGCGTATCCCTAGCAGGATCAGCAGTGGGAGGATGGCTTTGTGAGGCCGCTGACGAAGTGAAACGTCTTTGTCCTTCCAAGAATAGACCGGGAGATACTGGCTGGCTGGGGGGGGGGGATGACGGAATCTCCAGGAATAGATGATCATGGATCAGCAGACGACGTGTGCTACATTTACATGGATCAGAGGACTGGGATTAGTAAGATTAGGGGCACCACAAGATGCTGACGAACAAGTAAGGATGACTGACCAAGAGAAAGCCTGGCCCAGCTGGTGATCCAGGTGGTGGTGAGGAGCTGGGAAGGTGCCTCCAGGTGGTGGTGATGGGGAGCTGGGAAGGTGCCTGGTGATCCAGATGGTGGTGGTGGAGGGGAGCTGGGAAGGTGCCTCCAGGTGGTGGTGCTGGTGGTGGGGAGCTGGGAAGGTGCCTCCAGGTGGTGGTGATGGGGAGCTGGGAAGGTGCCTGGTGATCCAGATGGTGGTGGTGGAGGGGAGCTGGGAAG
>NC_092236.1:48072434-48099934 GCF_036320965.1 Panulirus ornatus | reverse complement strand
CTGATGTATACAGGGAGTATACCTACATATCTTCTGATATATACAGGGAGTATACCTACATATCTTCTGATATATACAGGGAGTATACCTACATATCTTCTGATATATACAGGGAGTATACCTACATATCTTCTGATGTATAAAGGGAGTATACCTACATATCTTCTGGTATATACAGGGAGTATACCTACATATCTTCTGATATATACAGGGAGTATACCTACATATCTCCTGGTATATACAGGGAGTATACCTACATATCTTCTGATGTATAAAGGGAGTATACCTACATATCTTCTGGTATATACAGGGAGTATACCTACATATCTTCTGATATATGCAGGGAGTATACCTACATATCTCCTGGTATATACAGGGAGTATACCTACATATCTTCTGGTATATACAGGGAGTATACCTACATATCTTCTGATATATACAGGGAGTATACCTACATATCTCCTGGTATATAAGACGGCCGGGAGCTCGGGGCCTATGTAAATCTTCCTTCATATGAAGCCAGTCCGTCATACCACTTTCTTCGCACTTACCACTTACATCACCACATATCATCCTATAATACACGGATGATGAGAAGCACAGTATTGCAAGAGGAGGCTCAAATATCTATGTCAATTTCTGAGATACATTTCACCTCGATATTTCATAGTTTGAAAAGAAACATTTCGTCCCGAGACTTCATACATACAAGAAGGATTGGAGATTGCCACAGGACGAGGCGCTCTTGCCTATCCCAACCGCTGCCCAAAATGCCTTACGGTACACAAGTCCACCCCCCCCCCCCCTAACACACACACACACACACACACACACACCAGTACTGCTGGTCCGACTGCACACCTGAAGCTGTCAAGTCTGCGTCTTCGTTTTAGCCTCTGTTTCTAAACAAACAAAAATTTTACGCCAAAACTAATCTTTCAAACGTTATTTTCACCACCCATTCCTTAACCGGATGAAGGCACCTCCAAACTCCCATGAAAATAATTCAATCTTTCTCTCTCTCTCTCTCTCTCTCTCTCTCTCTCTCTCTCTCTCTCTCTCTCTCTCTCTCTCTCTCTCTAAGGCGTCCATCACCAGCCTTGCAATCTCCAGCGGCCCTGGTGGTGACGACCTGCCTCCTGGCAGAGTGTGGTCCCTCCAGCCGGCCAGCCCCTCAGGCTCTGCAAGTGAAGGGTGATTACCAATCCTCTTCCCCCAGACCCGCTCATATGGCCCCGCTGCTCTCTGCCTGCTTCATTAAAGCCTCGCCAGATTTTATAATATATTTTTTCCCCTATCACGTCAAAGGTCCCCTGGCACGTACGAGCGATACTCCAAGTGAACCCCGGGCCTTAAATGCCACGTTCAGAAAAACTGCCCAAGAGACAAAGACGTTAAAAGAGAAGAAAAGGAAAAGATCTAAGAGCATTCTTTTTAGGAAAAGAAAACGCTCCCTTTTGAATAATAGGGGGGAAGGTCGCAGGAAAAAGGAGTTCCAAAGCTTGGCGTCGGAGGATAAACTATAATCAAAGGGGACTTTGATCGCTTGTGTAGACTGCAATACCCCGACCAGCGATCAAGAGGGAAGCTGACTAATTAACTGTAGACACTCCACTGAACCAGGTGGTTACTACAACCTCCACGGCCCAACAACACTCCTCACCCAGTCCTCAACACAGAGTGAGACTCTGGTCAACCCCTGCCACGTACGTAAGGCCCAAGCGAACACTGACGACAACGTTATCATACCAGAAATAAATACGAGACTTTAAATTAACGAGAAGAAAATCTTGATCCCACGTTCACACAGACGCACCATTTGAGAGAATGAGGCGCGGAATCAGGCGCAGGAACTGGATAAACATGAATGATGTTCACACAGCTAAGGAGATGCGTGGTAATCTTCAAAGCAAACCAACGCAACCACATTACTCTGCTTCCTACCTCCACAAGCAAAGTTGCTTCCCTCCAACTGCTCGAGACAGTCATCGAATTTTCCTACGGTTTCGTCTCTCTTGGATCCCTGGATCACATAACCATACAGGAAATGTACTGATCTTACAGTCGGTAAACCTCAGTAATATTACGTCTCTCTGGGAAGTGGGAGAGCTGACGTGGACGCCATATATGTGGTCAAGTGTTGACCTGGAGAAACACCAGACACGTCCACTCTCGGCTGAGGTCAGGGGTCAACTGAGGGACGGAGGGAGGGCGTGTGGACGCACCAGTGCTACAGAAACTTTTAAAATAGAAGAAAAGGACGTCCATGAAATTAGAATGGCTTACCAGGAGGAAAACAGGAATCAATAATGCGGGAGAAGGAAACAGGACGACACGGAGACTTTTACTGATGGACGGAAAGACGGACAGAGACAGACAGACTTACTTGCCAGCCAGAGCAGCGACGGGTGCACGTGTCCGGCCGTCTTACCTGCAACAAAGACAAGGAAAATAGATTACAGAGACACACACAACGTAATAATAATACAATGCCAGGAGGGCCCTCATGTGTGTGTGTGTGTGTGTGTGTGTGTGTGTGTGTGTGTGTGTGTGTGTGTGTGTGTGTGTGTGTGAGTGAGTGAGTGAGTGAGTGAGTGAGTGAGTGAGTGAGTGAGTGAGTGAGTGAGTGAGTGAGTGAGTGAGTGAGTGAGTGTTTGTACTGTACGGGGAGGGAGTTCTACACTCGTAAGAACCCCATCACTTGAACTTCTGATATCACAAACTTTTTAAACTTCAGTATGTGGTCTGCATTCCTCATTCAGTTTATTCCATTCATCCACGACTCTTACACTATGTTACTGCTTTATATCGTTTCAGACAAATTTCTTAAATTTCATATTATGTCCTCAGGCTGCTCTGTCCCTACTTCTTTCCAGGACTCTTCACAATCTACATCATCCAGCTGATCTAAAGCTTGTGATCAGGTCACCCCTCACTCTTCTCTCTTCCATGGTAGGCAAGTTTAAAAACCTCTAGCCTCACCCTGCCACTCAGCTTCCTGTATTCTGGTACCATATCTGTCGCTCTCCTCTAGACCTTCTCTGGTCATTCTTTGTGCTTCTTTGAGTTCGGTGACCAAACCTGAGAGGCATATTCTTGTGCTGGCCTAATGTAGGATATGAACAGCATACTAAACATTTCCTGGCTCATATACTTGAAAGCTATTGTGATATTTGCCAGCAAAGACTTTGTCTCCTTAACTGTTCTCCTGCTGTGGGAGTCAGGCGACAGGTTGGAGAGAGAATCTACTCCTAAGTCCCTCTCACACACACACAGACACACCTGCAGCTTATTCCCTGCTCGATAATATTCATATCGAGGGCTTCTTTCACTGTGTACTACCCTCACTACTCGACGTTGACTCGGGTTGAATTTCATCAATCATGTACAAGATCAACTTTGGGGTCTGTCTTGGTCCCCTTGTAAGTTGATGCAGTCCTCCTTGCTTCGTCTTTCCCTCATGACCTCGGCATTATCCGCAAACATGTTCAGGTACGGGTCCATCCTACCTACCAAAGTCATTTACATATATCAAAAAGAGCAATAGTCCCAGACCAGAACCCTGAGGCATGCCATTTCGAGAAGGCTCCTCTGACAGGCACCCTTTGTTCCCTCCCACTAAGTTAAGTCTCTATCCATCGAAGGCGTCTCATCCCTGATTCTGCCAGAAGATGCAGCTTCATCACCAGCCTCCTAAATGCTTTCGGACAGTCCAATTACAGGCAATTCACCCAGCCATCTATTCTGTCTAAAACAGAGCTCACTCTCTAGTAGAAATCAACAGAGCTCACTCTCTCGTAGAAGCTGTGTTGTCTCTCAATGAGACAGTTTCTCGTATGCAGTAAGTCATCCATCTGCCTCCTGATCATCATCTCCAGTACCTCACACACCACACTCGTCATGGGGACTGGTCTGTGGTTCAGCGCCTCCACCTACTCTCCTCTCTTATAAATGGAACACGATGTTTGCCGTCTTCCTCCACTCCCCTTGGCACTTTATATCTTTCCAGCCACGTATCGAACGCCATTTCATGTGGTCTGACATGTGTTTCTACGTACATAACCAACACATATGGTGATATTTCCTCAACGAACGTGTCTTCTATGGGTTAAGACCCTCTACCCATTACTGTTTCGCTGGTGTGTGTGTGTGTGTGTGTGTGTGTGTGTGTGTGTGTGTGTGTGTGTGTGTGTGTGTGTGTGTGTGTGTGTGCGTGCGTGCGTGCGTGCCCTCCTTTGTTGATATTAATCGTATACCAATGTTCATCTGTTACATGAATTCATAAAATGATTTTACCACAGTCTATCATCTGGAGCCATTACAACCTCCCCTTCCTAGCCAATAGTGGACCGTCTATCTACCACCCAGGAGTGGTGCCTCCACCTGCAGACCAGCACCGGACCCTCCACCTGCCAGCCATTGGCGGACCCTCCACCTGCCAGCCAGCAGCGGGCCCTCCACATGCAGGATGGCAGTGGACCCTCCACCGACCAGCCAGTGGCGGGGCCTTCCACATGCACGACGGCAGTGGACCCTCCACCTGCAGGTCAGGTATTTAAAAATAATCCACAAAATTTAAAAAGAGAGAGAGAGAGAGAGAGAGAGAGAGAGAGAGAGAGAGAGAGAGAGAGAGAGAGAGAGAGAGAGAGAGAGAGAGAGAGAGAGAGAGAGAGAGCAATCATCAAAAATATACGTCAAAGAGAAAACCAAATGTGTCATTAATGGTCATTTACATCAGTCTTTCGCTCACTGACTATTCCAGGCGTGTGCGTGCACATGAGCACTACTGCGTGCACAGAAACAGTACTGCGTGCACATGAGCACTACTGCGTGCACATGAGCACTACTGCGTGCACAGGAGCACTACTGCGTGCACAGGAACACTACTGCGTGCATGGGAGCACTACTGCGTGCACAGGAACACTACTGCGTGCATGGGAGCACTACTGCGTGCACATGAGCACTACTGTGTGCACGGGAGCACTACTGTGTGCACAGGAGCACTACTGCGTGCACATGAGCACTACTGTGTGCACGGGAGCACTACTGCGTGCACAGGAGCACTACTGCGTGCACATGAGCACTACTGCGTGCACATGAGCACTACTGTGTGCACGGGAACACTACTGCGTGCACATGAGCACTACTGTGTGCACGGCAGCACTACTGCGTGCACAGGAGCACTACTGCGTGCACATGAGCACTACTGTGTGCACGGGAGCACTACTGCGTGCACGAGAGTACTACTGCGTGCACATGAGCACTACTGCGTGCACGGAAGTACTACTGCGTGCACGGGAGCACTCATGCGTGCACGGGTGCACTACTACGTGCACGGCAGCACTACTGCGTGCACAGGTGCACTACTGCGTGCACGGGAGCACTACTGCGTGCACGGGAGCACTACTGGGTGCACGGGAGCACTACTGCGTGCACGGGAGTACTACTGCGTGCACGGGAATACTACTGCGTGCACGGGTGCACTACCACGTGCACGGGAGCACTACTATATGCACGGGAGCACTACTACGTGCACGGGTGCACTACTACGTGCACGGGAGCACTACTACGTGCACGGGAGCACTACTACGTGCACGGGAGCACTACTACGTGCACGGGAGCACTACTATGTGCACGGGAGCACTACTACGTGCACGGGTGCACTACTACGTGCACGGGAGCACTACTACGTGCACGGGAGCACTACTACGTGCAAGGGTGCACTACTACGTGCACGGGAGCACTACTACGTGCACGGGAGCACTACTGCGTGCACGGGAGCACTACTGTGTGCACGTAAGCACTACTACGTGCACGGGTGCACTACTGCGTGCACGGGAGCACTACTACGTGCACGGGAGCACTAATGCGTGCACGGGAGCACTACTACGTGCACGGGTGCACTACTACGTGCCCGGGAGCACTACTACGCGCACGGGAGCACTACTGCGTGCACGGGTGCACTACTGCGTGCACGAGAGCACTACTACGTGCACGGATGCACTACTGCGTGCACGGGAGCACTACTACGTGCACGGGAGCACTACTGCGTGCACGGGAGCACTACTGTGTGCACGGGAGCACTACTGTGTGCACGGGAGCACTACTATGTGCACGGGAGCACTACTACGTGCACGGGAGCACTAATGCGTGCACGGGAGCACTACTACGTGCACGGGTGCACTACTACGTGCACGGGAGCACTACAGCGTGCACGGGAGCACTACAGGGTGCACGGGAGCACTACAGCGTGCACGGGAGCACTACTGCGTGCACGGGAGCACTCCTGCGTGCACGGGTGCACTACTACGTGCACGGCAGCACTACTACGTGCACGGGAGCACTACTGCGTGCACGGGAGCACTACTACGTGCACGGGAGCACTACTGCGTGCACGGGAGCACTACTACGTGCACGGGTGCACTACTACGTGCACGGGAGCACTACTGCGTGCACGGGAGCGCTACTACGTGCACGGGAGTACTAATACGTGCACGGGAGCACTACTACGTGCACGGGAGCACTACTGCGTGCACAGGAGCGCTACTACGTGCACGGGAGTACTACTGCGTGCACGGGAGCACTAATGCGTGCACGGGAGCACTACAGCGTGCACGGGAGCACTAATACGTGCACGGGAGCACTAATACGTGCACGGGAGCACTACTACGTGCACGGGAGCACTAATACGTGCACGGGAGCACTACTACGTGCACGGGAGCACTAATACGTGCACGGGAGCACTACTACGTGCACAGGAGCGCTACTACGTGCACGGGAGCACTACTGCGTGCACGGGAGCACTACAGCGTGCACGGGAGCACTAATACGTGCACGGGAGCACTACTACGTGCACGGGAGCACTAATACGTGCACGGGAGCACTAATACGTGCACGGGAGCACTACTGTGTGCACGGGAGCACTACTGTGTGCACGGGAGCACTAACTGGGGATGGTATGTGATGGGCTCTCCGTCATCCCTCCACAGTCCGTAATGTGCCCCAGAGCAGCATGACCCACACCTCCCCTCCTGTGTGTACTGCACCTTCAGCAGCAGGAGGAGGAGGAGGAGGAGGAGGAGGAGGAGGAGGAGGAGGAGGAGGAGGAGGAGGAGGAGGGGGGGAATGACAGGAGAAGGGGGAGGAAGAGGAGGAGGAGGAGGAGGGAGAGGAGAGGAGGAGGAGGAGGAGGAAGAAGAGAGGAGGAGGAGGAGGAAGAAGAGGAGGAGGACGAGGAGGAGGAGGAGGAGGAGGAGGAGGAGGGGAATGACAGGAGAAGGGGGAGGAAGAGGAAGAGGAGGAGGAGGAGGAAGGAGAGGAGGAGGAGGAGGAGGAAGGAGAGGAGGAGGAGGAGGAGGAGGAGGAGGAGGAGGAGGAGGAAGGAGAGGAGAAGGGGGAGGAGGAGGAGGAGGAGGGAGAGGGGAGGAGGAGGAGGAGGAAGGAGAGGAGAAGGGGGAGGAAGAGGAGGAGGAGGAGGAGGAGGAGGAGAACGTGTTAACATGGTTACCACGAAGACGACCACCACCCAATCTGACTCCTCCTCCTACAGCATCTCATTACCTACCGGTGTATCGACACTCAACACATAGGACATATACAGAGGTGTTACCGGACTCCGCCGGCTTAAATTGACACCACAAGTGAAAAGAAAGTCACGTCTGACGAAGCCACATGAATGGTGGTACAATCTAGACAAAAGGAAAAAACTCACTTCAAAGAAGTCTTCACTTCCCTGCTACTGAAGGGAGCGTGGCATTGGGGTCGCAAGAGTCTTTAGAAAGATCCTGGGTAACACCAGGCCTTTGCTGTATATACAAACTTGCCTCGTGGTTATATATATATATATATATATATATATATATATATATATATATATATATATATATATATATTATCCCTGGGGATAGGGGAGAAAGAATACTTCCCACGTATTCCCTGCGTGTCGCAGAAGGCGACTAAAAGGGAAGGGAGCGGGGGGCTGGAAATCCTCCCATCTTGTTTTTTTTTTTTTTCCCAAAGAAGGAACAGAGAAGGGGGCCAGATGAGGATATTCTCTCAAAGGCCCAGTTCTCAGTTCTTAACGCTGCCTCGCTAACGCGGGAAATGGCGAATAGTATGAAAGAAGAAAAGAATATATATATATATATATATATATATATATATATATATATATATATATATATATATATATATATATACATTAGGGTTGTGAGTACAACCACTCCTCATTATCCTCAACAAAGTAGAGGTGGCAGCACAACAAAGCAAGTCTCAGCGGGTTGTTCCTTTATATACAAATCACACACTTCTGCTTCAGAACGAATCATTCATATAACAATACAGAATAAGAGCAAGAACAATACGCCTTACATAAGCTCGTCATGACTATGAAAAAGTATATATATATATATATATATATATATATATATATATATATATATATATATATATATATATATATTTTTTTTTTTTTTTTTTTTTTTAAACTATTCGCCATTTCCCGCGTTAGCGAGGTAGCATTAAGAACAGAGGACTGGGCCTTTGAGGGAATACCCTCACCTGGCCCCCTTCACTGTTCCTTCTTTCGGAAAATTAAAAAAAAAAACGAGAGGGGAGGATTTCCAGGCCCCCGCTCCCTCCCCTTTTAGTTCTACGACACGCAGGGAATACGTGGGAAGTATTCTTTCTCCCCTATCCCCAGGGATAAAACATATATATATATATATATATATATATATATATATATATATATATATATATATATATATATATATATATATATATATATTTCTATTATTATACTTTGTCGCTGTCTCCCGCGTTTGCGAGGTAGCGCAAGGAAACAGACGAAAGAAATGGCCCAACCCCCCCCCCCCCCATACACATGTATATACATACGTCCACACACGCAAATATACATACCTACACAGCTTTCCATGGTTTACCCCAGACGCTTCACATGCCCTGCTTCAATCCACTGACAGCACGTCAACCCCGGTATACCACATCGCTCCAATTCACTCTATTCCTTGCCCTCCTTTCACCCTCCTGCATGTTCAGGCCCCGATCACACAAAATCTTTTTCACTCCATCTTTCCACCTCCAATTTGGTCTCCCTCTTCTCCTCGTTCCCTCCACCTCCGACACATATATCCTCTTGGTCAATCTTTCCTCATTCATCCTCTCCATGTGCCCAAACCACTTCAAAACACCCTCTTCTGCTCTCTCAACCACGCTCTTTTTATTTCCACACATCTCTCTTACCCTTACGTTACTCACTCGATCAAACCACCTCACACCACACATTGTCCTCAAACATCTCATTTCCAGCACATCCATCCTCCTGCGCACAACTCTATCCATAGCCCACGCCTCGCAACCATACAACATTGTTGGAACAACTATTCCTTCAAACATACCCATTTTTGCTTTCCGAGATAATGTTCTCGACTTCCACACATTCTTCAAGGCCCCCAGGATTTTCGCCCCCTCCCCCACCCTATGATCCACTTCCGCTTCCATGGTTCCATCCGCTGCCAGATCCACTCCCAGATATCTAAAACACTTCACTTCCTCCAGTTTTTCTCCATTCAAACTCACCTCCCAATTGACTTGACCCTCAACCCTACTGTACCTAATAACCTTGCTCTTATTCACATTTACTCTTAACTTTCTTCTTCCACACACTTTACCAAACTCAGTCACCAGCTTCTGCAGTTTCTCACATGAATCAGCCACCAGCGCTGTATCATCAGCGAACAACAACTGACTCACTTCCCAAGCTCTCTCATCCCCAACAGACTTCATACTTGCCCCTCTTTCCAAAACTCTTGCATTTACCTCCCTAACAACCCCATCCATGAACAAATTAAACAACCATGGAGACATCACACACCCCTGCCGCAAACCTACATTCACTGAGAACCAATCACTTTCCTCTCTTCCTACACGTACACATGCCTTACATCCTCGATAAAAACTTTTCACTGCTTCTAACAACTTTCCTCCCACACCATATATTCTTAATACCTTAATATATAATATAATATATAATATTACATATTATATAATATAATATATATAATATATATAATATATAATTTCCGAGCCTGATACTATAAACTGTAGTGATCAATCACAGGCGCAAGGTTTGATCTCGATTAAATTAATCACCTGAGCTGGTGTTTCGTATCTGATATTCTGATGTAGAAAGTAAAAAAAAAAAAAAAAAAAGGGTGGATTGGCCTTCGAGATTTTTGAACGTTGTGTAATTACTAGTACAGGAATAGCCATTCCCTGGTGTAATTAGTTTCAGAGAGAGAGAGAGAGAGAGAGAGAGAGAGAGAGAGAGAGAGAGAGAGAGAGTGTGTGTGTGTGTGTGTGTGTGTGTGTGTGTGTGTATGTGTGTGTGTGCGTGTCCAGCTGGAAGAGAATAGTCAGAAAGAAAACGAAGCAAAAGATTAACTTAAGTTAATCCCTAGGGTTCACTACTTTCAAGAATGAAGGAATTCAGTTGAATGAAATCAAAAGAAGAATCACCCGCACTTACAATATTCAGATGACTTTTTTCATTTCCACTGTACATAATGAACAGGAATGAAGTGAATGAAAGAAGCTGAACAACACGTAATACATCGACTACACTGAATGAACGAAGCTGAATCATACATAATCAACCGAATCAAATGAATGAAAGAAGCTTCATTATCCATACCTTACCCAAAAGAAGCTGGATCATGCATACTTAACAGAATGAAGAGCATGAAAGAAGCTGAACTCTCGGTAATCAACGGAAGGAACTGGGCGAATGAAGGAAGTAAGACAAGTTAACCAATGAACTGAAGGCGGCAAGAAGCTTTGAGTTATCCGTGATTCACCAGTGCCTGAAATTAACCAGGGGGAAAGTGTTCTCAAAGCCAGCAAGAAATGAATATAGATTAGCTAACGTCACTGTAATTACTAGTCCCAAGACAAGATAATTCTCAGGCGGGCTAACTGGCACTGCAGGGGTTCATAAGGGCTTCCCTGGCACTGCAGGGGTTCATATGGGCCTCCCTGGCACTGCAGGGGGTTCATAAGGGCTTCCCTGGCACTGCAGGGGGTCATAAGGGCTTCCCTGGCACTGCAGGGGGTTCATAAGGGCTTCCCTGGCACTGCAGGGGGTTCATAAGGACTTTCCCTGTCACTGCAGGGGGTCATAAGGGCTTCCCTGTCACTGCAGGGGTTCATAAGAGCTTCCTGACACTGCAGGGGTTCATAAGGGCCTCTCTGGCACTGCAGGGGTTCATAAGGGCTTCCCTGGCACTGCAGGGGTTCATATGGGCCTCCCTGGCACTGCAGGGGTTCACCAGGGCTTCCCTGGCACTGCAGGGGGTTCACATAAGGGCTTCCCTGGCACTGCAGGGGTTCATGAGGGCTTCCCTGACACTGCAGGGGGTCATAAGGGCTTCCCTGGCACTGCAGGGGTTCATAAGGGCCTCCCTGGCACTGTAGGGGTTCATAAGGGCTTCCCTGGCACTGCAGGGGTTTATAAGGGCCTCCCTGGCACTGCAGGGGTTTATAAGGGCCTTCCTGGCACTGCAGGGGTTTATAAGGGCCTTCCTGGCACTGCAGGGGTTTATAAGGGCCTCCCTGACACTGCAGGGGTTCATAAGGGCTTCCCTCCTGAGGTCGTGAAGACACCGGGGGTGATGGAAGGTGGTCATGGCTACCTGTAGGAAGACCCACCAAGTGGGTACAGTACCGGCCGCACACCTGTCCAACTGCTGCCCCCCCGAGAGAGAGAGAGAGAGAGAGAGAGAGAGAGAGAGAGAGAGAGAGAGAGAGAGAGAGAGAGAGAGAGAGAGAGAGAGCCATGTGGGAACCACCTGGCCAACGCAGAGGCAACGGGAGTGTGAGATGATCACATATTTCCACCCTCTACCATCACCCTCAGCTGAGTGACTCACCCCCCGTGTCACACCCACCTCAAGACTCATGAAGTATTCACGGTCATCCCCAATTACTCACTCACCATAGGCGGAGTGACTCACTCCTCACCCACCTGGACACTTCTAAAGTACTCACAGTATCCCCACTATTCACTCACCCTTACCAACCTGGACACGGATAAAGTACTCAGAGTATCTTTACTCACCACCAGCTGCGACTGGTGCCACTGTGGCCTGAGTCAGATGAGTAAGAGGCGAAAGAGAGGCGAGGCTTGTGATGTATAGGGTGTGTGTGTGTGTGTGTGTGTGTGTGTGTGTGTGTGTGTATGTGTGTGTGTGTGTGTGTGTGTGTGTGTGTGTGTGGCTTATCAGTCTATAGGGGGAAAGGCGGTCCTCAGGTGCCAGATCAAATGACACTTTCTCAAAGTCATCTTATCCTCGGCTCTTTGTATATGGAGGCCGCCGACCGGTTTCCCACACACACACACACACACACACACACCTGGCTGATGGAGACGTTGTGCTAGGAGGAGGTAGACGGTGTGGGGGAGGTAACTCAATACGAGCCTCCAGGTTGATAACATGGTGAAGCCACGACGTCCGTCATCTGACCTCCCGTCTGTTTCCAGGACCTGGTGGCATGGAAGCCACAGTAGCCTGGCTTCACGGAGAGAGAGAGAGAGAGAGAGAGAGAGAGAGAGAGAGAGAGAGAGAGAGAGAGAGACGGAGTTCGAGATTTGGTTGAGATCAGGTGGTCGTCCAACACGAGGCTTTGTGACCCGTTCTTCGAGTCGTATTGACCGACTCGCTTCATCGTCTGCTTCAAAGGCCACAAGAGATTCATGATCCTGTCTATTTCTAATCTTCCTGCGTCTAGTTACTGAATAATACTTTCATTCATCTGTCTAATTCAAATATCTAAAAAAAAAATCCTTTCTTATCATCTAATATGAATTGAAAGGAGTCACTGCACTGTCTCATTCGAATACCATGGCTTCACTTCATCTAATTCGAATCTCAGAGATTCACCACACTGTCTCATTCGAATCTCAGGGATGCACCACACTGTCTCATTCGAATCTCAGGGATTCACCACACTGTCTCATTCGAATCTCAGGGATTCACCACAGTCTCATTCGAATCCCATGGATTCACTTCATCATCGAATTCGAATCTCAGGGATTCACCACACTGTCTCATTCGAATCTCAGGGATGCACCACACTGTCTCATTCGAATCTCAGGGATTCACCACAGTCTCATTCGAATCCCATGGATTCACTTCATCATCGAATTCGAATCTCAGGGGTTCACCACACTGTCTCATTCGAATCTCAGGGATGCACCACACTGTCTCATTCGAATCTCAGGGATTCACCACAGTCTCATTCGAATCCCATGGATTCACTTCATCATCGAATTCGAATCTCAGGGGTTCACCACACTGTCTCATTTGAATCTCAGGGATGCACCACACTGTCTCATTCAAATGATATTAGATCAATATAACTGATTGTTCCTGGTAGTGCATCTGCATCATATACGAGAACTATGCTGATTCTGCTTCCATCAGTTCACTTAGTCTTGCACATTGCTAATGTGAGACAGCCACACACACACACACACACACAAACACACACATACACACACACGTCACAGAATCGTTGTAATGGACAGCTTCACCACCTGACCCGTGTGCATCACCGTGAGATCTTCCTATATAATCCTTCGCTGCATTTAACCAACCAGCCTTGCAGGAGAGTTTATACGCGCCCGTATAATCCTGCACTGACCATCTGGCCAAAACACGCATGTGCAAACTTTTCCTCCCAGCTAACCTCACCCCCGTTACACAGGGCTGGCCCAAATGACAACAGCGCCATACAAGGTGTGTTTATATTCCTCTCGTGTAACGACCAAATTGCCGATTTCGCAGGTTAATCAAGAGTGTGGCCCGTACTATACCCTCCCATGGAAGAAAACGGACATGGAGAGCCAATAAACTTGTGCTCAGGGTCGATATACAGACAACAACATTATTGCAGGCTACGGCTGCGGTATAACAGGTGGTTAACAAGACGCACTTAAACGTGCAAACCTAAGAGACAATTTAAGTATGTGTGTGTGTGTGTGTGTGTGTGTGTGTGTGTGTGTGTTCAAATACAGCAAGGTGAAACAAACACCATCCAATAACTGACTCCAGACACACACACACACTGGAAACACATCTGTTGACAATTACGATACACCTGCAGTATTTTCACACTGGTAGGGGAGGCCTGGCTTTCTCACATGTACGAGGTCTACATCGCTGTATGTCGACAGCCCGCCCAACACACACGAGCCACTATATACAATCGTCTCTCCAAACCCGACCAGACGTACTCAAACACATTCTAAGGGAAGACCGATCGATACAGCTACTGAATCGACCCCATGGGTGAGTTATGTCATCATCATTATCATAACGTCTGATAAAGCAAAGCGAAACATCAGGTCTGACCTAACTGGGGAAATTATTGCTCAATTTCAGGTCAGGTCTGTGTGGCCGGCAATGCCATGCCAGTCAAACCTGGTAATCACCAGGAACCAATCGATCTCGGTCTATCTAACCTCCGCCTTACACACACACACACCAATCACCAGGTTCAAGCTTAACTGAAGCGTTTCAAATGACTGAGAGTTTCAATACGAACCAAACCTCTTACTACAAGCAGACATGGAGGGATCTGGTATCGAGAGATTCAAGTAACCTCCATTACTGGGAGAAGTTTGTGCAGGTAAGATACATTTCCCGATATTCCAGTGAGCAGGATATGCTCTGGTTTGTGGCGGGCACGACGGGCAGCCAGAGCCCTAGGGTCCAACCCACCCACCATCCTCGCCACACACACACACACACACACACACTGGCTAGACAGGACTATCTCGTCTGAGGTCGCACCGGGCTGCCCCACCGGTAGCTGTGAGCCTACGACCCTCGTTGTCCTGGGTTGGTCGTTCGAGCAACAACAGTTCTCTCAGCTGGCCATAAGCCGCCACCTTCTGAGGTGATAGAAAACGGGTGGACGTACAGAGCTGAGGAAAACGATTGGGGTTTTTAATGGTGGCAATTAAGTGTGGCAATTGGAAAAAGGCCATCAAGATGAACAGAGAAGGACAGACATTATCTCCTGGCGCACTTCAGCAAGCTGAACTAATTTCTTCCACTGGTTTTTAATCAATTGTGTGTGTGTGTGTGTGTGTGTGTGTGTGTGTGTACACACATAGGAGTAAAGACATGGTACACATATACAAGGTCAATACACGGGTCAATGCGAGTTGACACACCCCACACCACCCCCGCTGGCCGTAACGCACCCACAGCGATCATAAAAACAATCGTCAGAGCCACACCGTGTATGCTGGAAGGTACATGCCTACCCTTGTCCCCGACTCCTAGCGAACACCCCCAGGTTAGAGCGAATGATGATCCCAGCCAACACCTGCTAGACCCCCACATAGCCATGATTCACGGGGCAAACACTCGCTCACTACGCTCCTCACCCACCCAACTCCACACCACCCTCCCCACACATCCACCCACCTCTGCACCCAACACCACACCACCCTCTCCACACATCCACCCACCTCTGCTAATAGCCCCTCTTATCAGCAGAAGCAGCGGCACAAGCAGGGCGCTGAGCGTCACCCTCCTAAACCCATAGCTGATGAATGTATTTAGACTCAGGTACGGCGGGCCTCCACGCTCGCTCCCAATACCCAGCCATCACCTAGACCTGTTCTTGACGGTGTCATGGACGCATTCATCCTGGCGTCTTTTCACAGATGATTATACGAACGACAACAGTGAAATCATAGGCTGGGGCAGTATCAGAAGGATGGTAATGATAGGCTGCTCATTTCATAGAAAAGAGAGTAATTTGACAGGGATGTGTGTGTGGAGCACGACGCGTCTCGCTGTTGTGTCCAAACTTTGATGGAGGAATGAGAGAGTGAAAGACACCCCTCCCACCCATCACGTCTTATCAGTATCTCACACGACTGACGACAACTGCTGATAAGATGCGACACCACCGGAAGGCCGTTCTCTGACGCGGGTAAGACCCCACGGGCCAGGGTTCGAGCCCCGGATAACGCAGTCGGTCCACAGCCAACCTAGGTGGACATTCTCCTGCCAAACTTCAAAAAGGAATATCTCAAAATAAAGTTTTGATACTGTGACTGCCTCTCTCTCTCTCTCTCTCTCTCTCTCTCTCTCTCTCTCTCTCTCTCTCTCTCTCTCTCTCGACCAAAACTAAACGGAACCAAACAAGAGCGAACCTCAGCGACGACCCTTAACCCCTCCCTCACCTCCACAACCCACTGTGACACCCACCCCACCACAAACCCCCTCCTCCTCCACCACCACCACCTCCACAACCCACTGTGACACCCATCCCACCACAAACCCCCTCCCCCAACCATCACCACGACCACGACCCCTCATCCCCTCCCCAAACCACCACCTCCACAACCCACTGTGATACCCACCCCACCACAAACCCCCTCCCCAACCACCACCACTGACACGACCCCCCACCCACCAACCCCCCACCCTCCCCTCACCACCTCCTCTGAGGCACAGACCTGGTGCCAATCGCCCTCCCCAACCCCCCAACCCCCAATCCTTGAGCTTCTCGACTTCCAACACAAAGTTTTTCAATTTCGAGTTGAGGATAGAGAACGGAAGACGGGATAGACGGCTTCATCATATCTGGCGGACACCCTCCCTCCACGCACTGCCATCTGGCCATTCTTGCACCGTGGGAAAACTGTCAGACTTATCATTACCTCCCCCCCCACCACAAGGAAACATGACGTGTGACACGTGTGTATCTATCTCCCAGGGTATCTATAAAATTACCTCTCTATATCTATCTATCTATATCTACGTTTGCAGGAATAGTGGTTCCAACAATGTTATATGGTTGCGAGGCGTGGGCTATAGATAGGGTTGTGCGGAGGAGGGTGAATGTGCTGGAATTGACGTGTTTGAGGACAATATGTGGTGTGAAGTGGTTTGATCGAGTAAGTAATGAAAGGGTAAGAGAGATGTGTGTTAGTAAAAAGAGTGTGGTTGAGAGAGCAGAAGAGGGTGCTTTGAAATGGTTTGGTCACATGGAGAGAATGAGTGAGGAAAGATTGACAAAGAGGATAATGTGTCAGAGGTGGAGGGAACGAGAAGTGGGAGACCAAATTGGAGGTGGAAGGATGAAGTGGAAAAGATTTTGAGTGATCGGGGCCTGAATATGCAGGAGGGTGAAAGGCGTGCAAGGAACAGAGTACACTGGAACGATGTGGCATACCGGGGTCGACGTGATGTCAATGGATTGACCCAGGGCATGTGAAGTGTCTGGGGTAAACCATGGAAAGTTTTGTGGGGCCTGGATGAGGAAAAGGAGCTATGGTTTCGGTGCATTACACATGACAGCTAGAGAGTGAGTATGAACGAATGTGGCCTTTGTTGTCTTTTCCTAGTGCTACCTTGTGCGCACGCAGGGGAAGGGGGGTGCCATTTCATGTGTGACGGGGTGGCAGCGAAATGGATGAAGGCAGCATGTATGAATATATACATGTGTGTATATGTATATGTCTGTGTACGTATATGTATGTATACGTTGAAATGTATAGGTATGTATATGTGCGCGTATGGGCGTTTACGTATATACATGTGTGTGTGTGGGTGGGTTGGGCCATTCTTTCGTCTGTTTCCTTGCGCTACCTCGCTAACGCGGGAGACAGTGACAAAGTATAATATATATATATATATATATATATATATATATATATATATATATATATATATATATATATATATATATATATATATATATTCCTATGAGTCCACGGGGAAAATGAAACACGATAAGTTCCCAAGTGCACTTTCGTGTAATAATCACATCATCAGGGGAGACACACGAGAGAAATATAAGTCAGCTGATATACATCGAAGAGACAAAGCTAGGACGCCATTTGGTAAACATGCGATTGTCCAAGACATACAACGAACGTTCATAAACATATCATTTTACAAATTTTATCGACAATAAAGTTATCTAATTTGTATACACCATCACTAAAATTAAGATTATAATTTTTTTAATAATAGAAGGTTCAATGATATTTCTCTTGGTAATAGAGTTAGAGTTAATAACTGAGATGGCATTACTCCAGTCAATACAATGATCATAGTTTTTAACGTGATCAAACAAGGCATTTGATTCTTGTCCCGTTCTTATACTATATTTATGTTGCTTAAGTCTAACAGAAAGATCCTTACCAGTCTGACCAACATAAAGTTTATCACAATTTCCACATGGCACTTTATAGATGCATCCAAGAGAATTTTCTGGTGAATTCCTGATTAAGATATTCTTTATAGTATTATTGTTACTGAAGGCAACATTTACATTAAAGGATTTAAGCAACATGGGAAGTAAAGTGAAATTATTATTAAAAGGGAGACCTAAAAGATTCTTGGTGTCAATGGGAGGTTTGGGCTCAACTCTATAAAATGATTTCTTTGCTAACTTCAGGGATTTATCAATGAAAGATCTAGGGTACTTTAACTTAGATCCAACAGAATATATCTTTTCAAACTCATCATCAATAAACTCTGGACTGCAAATACGTAATGCCCTAAGGAACATAGATTGAAATGATGATAATTTAACTCTGTCATGTTGAGATTAGTAATAATGGATATATGAGCATACATTGGTAGGTTTTCTGTATATGCTAAACTTAAACTTGTTTCCTTGCCTATGGATCAAGCAATCTAAAAATGGTAACATACCATATATGCTTTAAGGAATGCGTGTGAGAAATACTTAAAGCAAAAGTAGGATTTGTATGTGGCATTTGTGGATCTGGGGAACTGCAATGAGATGCCTTGTGGAAGTTCTTGAGGATATATGATGTGGGAGGAAAGTTTGTTGAAGCAGCGGGAAGTTTTTATCAAGGGTGTGAGGCGCGTGTACGAGCGGGAGAAGGAGAAGGAGGAGGAGGAGGTGGAGAGTTGGTGGTTCCAAGTGAAGGTTGTTTTGCGGCAGTGGGTTGTGTGCGATTCTTAATATGGCTGTTTATAGATGGGGTGGTGAGGGAGGTAAATGTGTGAGTCTTTGAGAGAGGGAAGGGTATGCAAGTGTGTGGGGGATGAAGGGGCCTGGGAAGTGAGTCATCTGTTGTTCGTTGATGATACACCACTGGTGCCTGGTTCGTGTGAGAAACTGCAGAAGTTGATGACTGAGTTTGGATGTGTGTGAAAGGAGGAGGTCGAGATTATTTGTGAATAAAAACAAGGTTATTAGAGTTCGCAGGGTTGTGGGACGGTTAAGTTTGAATGGAGAAAAACTGGAGGAAGTGAAGTGTTTTAGATACCTGGAATTGGACATGACGGCATGGCGGACAATGGAACCATGGAATCGGAAATGAGTCAATGCGTGGGCGAGGACACGAAGGTTCTGCGAGCGCTGAGGAAGGTGTGGAAAAAGGGTTCGTTGTCTGGGAGGGCAAAATTGAGTATGTTCGAAGATGACGGTAGTTCCAAAAATGTTATATGCATGCGGGGAGACACAAGAGAGAAATATAAGTCAGTTGATATAGATCGAAAAGACGAAGCTAAGACGCCATTCGGTAAACATGTGTCTCCCCTGATGATGTGATTATTACACGAAAGTGCACTTGGGAACTTATCGTGTTTCATTTTCCCCGTGGATTCATAGGAATATATACACACACACATATATATATATATATTATCCCTGGGGAAAGGGGAGAAAGGATACTTCCCACGTATTCCCTGCGTGTTGTAGAAGACTAAAAAGGGGAGGGAGCAGGGGGCTGGAAATCCTTCCCTCCAGTTTTTACTTTTCCAAAAGAAGGAACAGAGAATGGGGCTAAGTGAAGAGCTTCCATAATATCTACATCCTAATCACTTAACCATAATCTCTACATCCTAATCACTTAACCACAATCTCTACATCCTAATCACTTAACCATAATCTCTACATCCTAATCACTTAACCACAATCTCTACATCCTAATCACTTAACCACTCCTCAGTACAGAGAAGCATATACAACTCAATTAATCCACTCGAGAAAATCTGTTCTCCATTGAGGAACTCGTCCGTTCCAGCAATACCGCCAGACTTGAACCATCCCGCCAGACCTGGTCCATTCCTGTGATCCAGCCAGGCTTGATCCATTCCGGCAATCCCGTCGGACAAAAGCAGAGTCGTGGTTAAGTGGTTATGCAGACGACTGTCTCCATCAGCCTGGCTGATCAAGACAACAACAAAGCAGGTGGATCCTAGATCCAGCTGTGAGGGTTGAAGACCCTCTGAAACCATCGTAAGGTAAGGTATGGTTCCACATCCACCAGCTGTGCAGGAAGAAGACCTTCCCAAAGCATCGTGTGGTATACGTAAGGTAAGGTAAGGTCCCAGACCCAACTGTGGGGGTAGATGACCTCCCAAACCATCGTGAGGTATAAGTAAGGTAAGGTAAGGTCCCAGACCCAACTGTGGGGGTAGAAAACCTCCCAAAAGCATCGTGTGGTATACGTAAGGTAAGGTAAGGTCCCAGACCCAACTGTGGGGGTAGAATACCTCCCAAAGCATCGTGTGGTATACGTAAGGTAAGGTAAGGTCCCAGACCCAACTGTGGGGGTAGACCTCCCAAACCATCGTAAGGTAAGGTAAGGTAAGGTCCCAGACTTAACTGTGGGAGTAGAAGACCTCCCAAACCATCGCATGGTATACGTAAGGTAAGGTAAGGTCCTAGACCCGGCTGTTGGGGTAGAGAAGCCACTGATACCATTGTAAAGGAGACCTATGGCAAGAAAGAGATTCGGTACACGCGCCTTGTGAAGCCGTGCCGAGCACTCTGACTCTCCCTCTCGAGACAATGGGCTCGGTACAGCTTCGTTCACTTCGTCTCCCCACAACACCTTCGTCTACGCCTGTACAGGCAAAATCGTCCTCCACCCAGTGAGGTGTGGAAGCTGTCCTGAAAGACCCGTTACGAAATAACTGGCCTTGGTCTGCAAGTTACGTAGCGACGCATCTGTAAAGTGTAATGTGGTACAATGTTTAGGTTCACGGATGAGCGAGTGAGCTCCTCACAACACGTCAGGTCAGCACACTGGCTAAATATCAATGCATTAGTCTTTAAGTAACAGACGATTTAGATCTATGATGTTCTATGTACAGAACTTGTTTGTAAGTTGATGGTTACGGTGGTGTGTGTGTGTTGACGTGAACATACGCAAGAAATGAGCAGTCATCTTTTCCTCATTTTTCTCCATTTCATTTTCATTTCGCGTGAGGATTTTTCTTCTTCAGTTCTCCCCCCTCTCATTACTTCTCATCTCTCTGTTTTCTTTTCCCAGTCTATATCTTTATTTCTATCCTTAATTTACTAAACATCTTTTTTTTCTATCATGATTTCCTCCCCACTTGAGTTATCACGTGAGAGGGGCAGAACCAGGAAATTAATAAAATTAATATAATAAAACCAGGAAATTAAAAAAAATTAATAAAATAAAACCAGGAAATTAATAAAATTAATAAAATAAAACCAGGAAATTAATAAAATTAATAAAATAAAACCAGGAAATTAATAAAAATTAATAAAATAAAACTAGGAAATTAATAAAATTAATAAAATAAAACCAGGAAATTAATAAAATTAATAAAATAAAACCAGGAAATTAATAAAATCAATAAAATAAAACCAGGAAATTAATAAAATCCACATTTGACGTTCCCCCTGGCTTATCTAACCCCCCACTCCCCTTACTCCATGAGGCACTCCAACACCCTCAGGGGCACCTAGCGGGATTCCAACATAGCGGTCATCTCCCCCAGGGAAATCTTAACACAGCTTTTCATCGCCTCCCAGGGAACTCAAAACATAGCTGTCATCGCTCTAAGGGGCTCCAACACAGGGGTATTAGTGCCCTAAGACACTTCAACATAGCGGTCATCGCTCCCATGGAAACTTCCAGAGGGCTGGCATCGTCCCTCCGGGGGCTCCAACATAGCCCTGGGGTACTCCAGTCATAAGGTTAGATGTCACCGCCAGAGGGGACTCTAGCATAGCTGTCATATCCCCAGGGGGATTCCAGCATAGCTATCATCCCCCACGGGGGATTCCAGCATAGCTATCATCCCCCACGGGGACTTCAGCATAGCTATCATCCCCCACGGGGGACTCCAGCATAGCTATCATCCCCCCTAGGGGACTCCAGCATAGCTATCATCCCCCACGGGCGACTCCAGCATAGCTATCATCCCCCACGGGGGACTCCAGCATAGCTATCATCCCCCACGGGGGACTCCAGCATAGCTATCATCCCCCCGGGGGACTCCAGCATAGCTATCATCCCCCACGGGGGACTCCAGCATAGCTATCATCCCCCACGGGGGACTCCAGCATAGCTATCATCCCCCACGGGGGACTCCAGCATAGCTATCATCATTCCAGGGGGACTCCAGCATAGCTACTATCCCCCAAGGGGGACTCCAGCATAGCTATCATCCCCCCGGGGGATTCCAGCATAGCTATCATCCCCCACGGGGGACTCCAGCATAGCTATCATCCCCCACGGGGGACTTCAGCATAGCTATCATCCCACACGGGGGACTCCAGCATAGCTATCATCCCCTCAGGGGACTCCAGTATAGCTATCATCCCCTCAGGGGACTCCAGCATAGCTATCATCCCCCACGGGGGACTCCAGCATAGCTATCATCCCCCACGGGGGATTCCAGCATAGCTATCATCCCCCACGGGGGACTTCAGCATAGCTATCATCCCCCACGGGGGACTTCAGCATAGCTATCATCCCCCATGGGGAACTCCAGCATAGCTATCACCATCCCAGGGGACTCCATCGTTGACGTCACCACCCCAGGGGATTCCAACTTAGCTGTTTTCACCCAGAGGGACCCCCAGGTAGCTGTCGTCACCCCAGGGGACATAACCACAGCCGTCGTCACCCCATGGGGATCCAGTACAGCTGTCGTCGCCCCACGGGGATTCCAACACAGCATTTCAAAGTCGAACACAGCGGTACGACCTTGACCACGACTGTACGACCCTAAATACGACTTTACGACCCCTCAGCACAACGGTACGACCCTAAATACGACTTTACGACCCCTCAGCACAACGGTACGACCCTAAATACGACATTACGACCCCTCAGCACAACGGTACGACCCTATATACAACTTTACGACCCCTCAGCACAACGGTACGACCCTATATACGACTTTACGACCCCTCAGCACAACGGTACGACCCTTTAGCATGACTATGATCCTTCAGCCCGACAGAACGACCCTTGAGCAACAAGGTATGGTCTTTGACCCCAAGGGTGTTGACAGTGATATTAACGGTACGACCTTGAGTACGACGGTACGATCCTTGAGCACGACGGTACGATCCTTGAGCACGACGGTACGATCCTTGAGCACGACGGTACGATCCTTGAGCACGGCGGTACGATCCTTGAGCACGGCGGTACGATCCTTGAACACGACGGTACGATCCTTGGGCACGATGGTACGATCCTTGGGCACGATGGTACGATCCTTGAGCACGGCGGTACGATCCTTGAACACGACGGTACGATCCTTGAGCACGACGGTACGATCCTTGGGCACGACGGTACGATCCTTGAGCACGGCGGTACGATCCTTGAACACGACGGTACGATCCTTGAGCACGACGGTACGATCCTTGGGCACGATGGTACGATCCTTGAGCACGGCGGTACGATCCTTGAACACGACGGTACGATCCTTGAGCACGACGGTACGATCCTTGAGCACGGCGGTACGATCCTTGGGCACGGCGGTACGATCCTTGAGCACGACGGTATGATCCTTGAGCACGACGGTACGACCCTTGAGCACGGCGGTACGATCCTTGAGCACGGCGGTACGATCCTTGGGCACGGCGGTACGATCCTTGAGCACGACGGTATGATCCTTGAGCACGACGGTACGACCCTTGAGCACGGCGGTACGACCCTTGAGCACGGCGGTACGATCCTTGGGCACGGCGGTACGATCCTTGGGCACGACGGTGCGATTCATGATCACGACGGTACGATCCTCGAGCACGACGGTACGACCCTTAAGCACGACGGTGCGATTCATGATCACGACGGTACGATCCTTGAGTTCGACGGTACGATTCTGCGGTATGAGCCTTGAGTTCGACAGCACAGTCCTTGAGTACGACGGTACGATCCTTGAGCACGACGGTACGATCCTTGATCACGACGGTACGATCCTCAAAGCTCTACAGTGTGGTCATTAAGCGTGACGATACGACCCTTGAGCACGACGGTACGACGACTGAGTCAGTTCAAAAGGCTAGGCCGTCGTATTTAAAGGTCCTACCCGTCGTAATCAATGGTCGTATTACCGTCGTATTTGACATTCGTACCATCCAGCTCAAGAATCATACCGTCGCGCTCAAGGATCGTACCGTCGCGCTCAAGGATCGTACCGTCGTACTCAAGGATCGTACCGTCGTAGTCAAGGATCGTTCCGTCGTACTCAAGGATCGAACCGTCGCGGTCAAGGATCGTACCGTCGTGCTCAAGGATCGTACCGTCGCGCTCAAGGATCGTACCGTCGTAGTCAAGGATCGTTCCGTCGTACTCAAGGATCGTACCGTCGCGCTCAAGGATCGTACCGTCGCGCTCAAGGATCGTACCGTCGTAGTCAAGGATCGTACCGTCGTACTCAAGGATCGTACCGTCGCGCTCAAGGATCGTACCGTCGCGCTCAAGGATCGTACCGTCGTAGTCAAGGATCGTTCCGTCGTACTCAAGGATCGAACCGTCGCGGTCAAGGATCGTACCGTCGTGCTCAAGGATCGTACCGTCGTACTCAAGGATCGTGCTGTCGAACTCAAGGCTCATACCGCAGAATCGTACCGTCGAACTCAAGGATCGTACCGTCGTGCTTAAGGGTCGTACTGTCGTGCTCAAGGATCGTACCGTCGTACTCAAGGGTCGTACCGTCGTACTCAAGGGTCGTACCGTCGTACTCAAGGATCGTACTGTCGAGCTCAAGGCTCGTACCGTAGGATCGTACAGTCAGATTGAAGGATCGTACCGCAGGATCGTACCGTCGTACTGAAGAATCGTACCGTCGTACTGAAGGATCGTACCATATCACTCGAGGGGTTTTATTCAATATTAGTCAAACAGCATTGCTGGGCAGGCATGGCATCCTGGAAGAGCCTGTGATCCCGGATCGCTAACCCTCATTTCTTTTCCAGGTCTCCGTCAGCCAGTATCAGCCGTGGTCTGGAAATCATGGTCCCTCCCTCTTACCTCTCCTCACACCATTATCATTCTGCCCATCGTCATGCCATCAGTTTTTGTCCAGCCGTCCTGGAAAGCGGCTTCTGATAGCTCAGAATTACCATCACAATCGCCATTTCCAGGCTCCAGGATTGACAGGCTCTCAAGGGAACAAGTCAGTTCATATCACAGTGGGTCAGCTATTATGGCGAGAACCTGAAAGTCGACCTTCCCTGACGTAAGAGAGCCATGAGAACAGGCCCTTGTGTGGGACGAGGTTTCCCTTACCACATCAGACATGGCGAATGTGCCTGTGTATGTATACGGTCCGCCTGGAAGATATCTGACTGGCGTTTGGTCATCACAAGTAGGAAATGTTACCACGTGTGAGGGAGGACCTTCTTGTGGTATGATGCAGCTGCAACTTTACTTGGTGTTTGGGACGAGGTGCTTCTGTCACGGGTTAAAGGGGCAAGAAGGGAGGGAAATGGAAGGGCGGTGAGACAGAAGGCTGGGTGTAAGTGACACGTAAGGTTAATGTATAAAGATTAATACGGTTCATCAATTAAAATGAAACAGAAAGAACGAAAGACATCCAGACACGGAGGGAATAAGATGGCTCCAGGCCATCACCTCAACACGGGTAGTTCTTCCCTGAGAGGCTATAGTTACAAATGTGATTAATTTCAGTTTTGTGTAATGTTTAGCACCGAAGCTGCTGGTTCCAAACCAGGTTCACACACCGTAACGAGACCAGTGAAGGTCACTTTGAACACCTTCCCTAACCAATTAACTCTACAGAAATCTGGTGTCACGTAAGAAAACGAGACTATAAGAAAACAACGTGAGTAATTCATCCTCCCGGCCACCAGATGGCAGAAAGAGTACAGCTGTAGACAAGAACTGGATACATCCAACCATCTACCATTTACAAAAAACATCCCATCGAAGCGTCTCGAAGCCTCGAAGCAATATCATTAAAGAATTACATCACCTCAACAAAGCCTCACCCAGACCAAAGGTATATGATACAAGTTTAGCCGAACCATTGACAGATGAATCCAAAGGCTTCACATAACGAACAAGTGACTCACGTCTCGAAGCACATCACTGTTCAAAATGAATCAGACAAAAAATAAACGAATCAAGTGATAAAAACGAATATGATCTTGTTACCAGTAACCAAATACAGAACAAACAAACAAACGCACGACAGACTGACCTGATTTTATTATTAGCTCAAACACTTAATGACAACATGAATCAGTAGTTCACAGAAACCAACGACTATATGACTCAGTGACGATGTAAACCAACAACCACACGAACCAAAAACCACACGAATCAATAACCACACGAACCAAAAACCACACGAATCAATAACCATACGAACCAACAACCACACGAACCAACAACCACACGAATCAATAACCACACGAACCAAAAACCACACGAATCAATAACCATACGAACCAACAACCACACGAATCAACAACCACACGAACCAATAACCACACGAATCAATAACCATACGAACCAACAACCACACGAATCAACAACCACACGAATCAATAACCACACGAATCAACAACCACACGAATCAATAACCACACGAATCAATAACCACACGAATCAATAACCACACGAACCAACAACCACACGAATCAATAACCACACGAATCAATAACCACACGAACCAACAACCACACGAATCAATAACCATACGAACCAACAACCACACGAATCAACAACCACACGAATCAACAACCACACGAATCAATAACCACACGAATCAATAACCACACGAATCAATAACCACACGAATCAATAACCACACGAATCAATAACCACACGAACCAACAACCACACGAATCAATAACCACACGAATCAATAACCACACGAACCAACAACAACACGAATCAATAACCACACGAATCAATAACCACACGAACCAACAACTACACGAATCAATAACCATACGAACCAACAACCACACGAACCAACAACCACACGAATCAACAACCACACGAATCAATAACCACACGAACCAACAGCCACACGAATCAATAACCACACGAATCAATAACCACACGAACCAACAACCACACGAATCAATAACCACACGAATCAATAATCACACGAACCAACAACCACACGAATCAACAACCACACGAATCAATAACCACACGAACCAAC